>NW_009726914.1:13136-28257 GCF_000703405.1 Apaloderma vittatum
GGGTCAGTATGCTTCCACCCGATGGAATTTCTCTTTGTGTTTTTTTTAAACAGAAATAAAGACATTGTATACAATAAACCACGACATAGTTTAATACCTGCAAAAGTCAAGAGTGCTAAAATTAACATTTGATCTACGACCTTAATTCAGATTGATCATGTATTTTGCAGTGGTCTTTAATTGCTATGTATAGTAAGGCGTTCATTGACAGGAATTTAACTGAATGCACGTTATAAACAAATACAGAATGATTTCAATCCACTACATCCACATCATGAATTAATATTGAGAAAGACTATGGTGACAGATGCACCAGGGGGACTGTTGACAGTTTCCAGAATAGTGTCTGTGCATTTTCATAATGATTATGTGCTTGACTCTGCAAACTTAACACACACCAAGTTAATTGGTTCTCACAATTCTGTTTGAACTTTGTGCTTCATAAGATGTGGAGAACAGTCTCAAAGTTGACTTTGTGAATTTAAATACTATCAAACAAATTTTCAGTAAAATGAGCTATTAGCTAGATATTAAAATAGTGGTAGAGCATTAGATTTTATTCCTTATATAAAAGGAATATATATATTATGTTGAGACTGTGGAAGCTTTTGTCCCAGTGGATTTTCTTCCTCCAAAAAGTTTCAGACTTCTGAAATAGTTGAAGAGATTTGTAACCTGTTCTGTATTTTTAGATAACTTCAGCATTTGGTGTTTAAGTAGTATCTTTTGTTTGGGAATCTCAGAGTATTGTCTAAATATCATTTATAATATCTCTGAAGTGGTAGGTATTCCCTTTTCTAAAAAATTGGTTCAAATTGCTAGGTGAAAGTAAAACCAAAAGCATTGTTCAAGGTCAAATCTAAAAGCTAACAGCAGGATGAAAAAAATGTATATAATTCTTTAAGACGTTGTTTAATGGGTTGTTTATATTCTGACAGCAAACTATTTCAGGCATTTTATTTTCCTCTTCTTCCTTTTTTTTTTTAGGCTGGAAAAAGAGCATTTTATGTTGGTGATCTTGGAAAGCTTGTGAAGAAGAACATACAGTGGCAGAATGTGATGGCACCAATAAAACCATTTTATCCTGTAAGGTGCAATTCTACGCCAGGTGTACTCGAAATCTTGGGAACCCTTGGTGTTGGATTTGCATGTTCCAGTAAAGTAAGTTTGGGGTGTTTTGGGTTTTTTTTTCTTTTTCTGTGTATCTGCATTATTTTCTTTGTCTCTGTTGTTTTAAAATCAGCTTTTTGGTATTAAGTGCTATGGTTATAAAAAGTACAATTTAAACTGTGAACTGCTGTGTAACTGGCTGCTGAAAACCATACTTCTAGAAACAGTGGATTGTTTTTAGTGTATTTGACTATATAATACAGTACTAGAGCCTATCTAATAAAAATCATTGAAGATAGTGCACTGGACTGTGTCAAACTCTGGTATGCTCCTGTTTTTCAGTCTGAAATGGCATTGGTACAAGACCTGGGCATTTCTCCTGAAAACATTATATATACGAACCCTTGCAAGCAAGCGTCTCAGATAAAGTATGCAGCGAAAGCTGGGATAAACATCATGACTTGTGACAGTGATATTGAGCTGCAGAAAATTGCACGTAACCATCCAAATGCGAAGTAAGTGTCAAAATTCTGGTTTTGCCTTTTTACAGGGGAGCAGGAAGGGAAATTAGTTTTGCCTATATTGGGTTGTTTGAGTTGCAAGCAAGATACATGTTGTCTTTAGTGTAATTTACTTTGTCTCCTTTGAAGGTAGCTTTTTTGCAGCTCTTTATTAGCTTCCTAATACAATAGTAAGGCCCTTATTTTGGGAGAAATCTTGCTTTTTGGATTTCATAGGGCAATCTTCATACAAAGGCTTCAGTGATTACAGTTCAGAAGTTGGGCACCTTATTACAAGTTACATCTTTCTCCTGCTATGTTATGGCTTCAGTGATTTCTTTCAGGGTACTTTCTTTGGATACTGGAGGCTTCAGCTGAGGTTAGGGCTGAGGCTCTGCAGATCTGTTAAATATACCCTACAGGGGTTTTTTTTCACTACTAAAACAGTGGGAAATTTGACTTGGGTTTTATTGTCAGTCACTTCAGTATCGGCCCAGATGCTTTCTGTAGAGAAGCAAAGCTGACGTTCTGGTTGTTAAATACAAGAATTTTATTGCTGCGAGTGTGGTCTTGTTTGGGCTGATAAATGCTCATGTCATTAAGCATCAATGTCCATCGTATATGAATACTTTGGCTGTGGGCCATATCTTAAAAAAAAAAAAAAAAATTGGAGCCAGAGCCTATGTGAGTTACAGTGCTTTCCAGTCACTAGTGAGGTTTAACTTCCCACAGATGTCATCAGAGCACACTAAGAAACAATTCCTGACATCTCTGACCAAAGCCCTTGATTCTAGACAGTTCTTCCTGAACTGTCAGGTCTTCTCCCAAAACTGTGGCCATAGCTGTAGAATTGGGAAGGTTCTGCCAAGTTCAGTATCTGGAGACTCTGCGCATCCTTCCCAGTTAATCTTTCTAACTTGTTTTTTTCTTCCCACAAGACTACTTGGAGTGTTGATATTGCTGTTGCTAGTGATTACACTTCATTCTCATGGAGGCCTGTCAGTGCTTTGAAAACTGGAGAGTACATCTTGTGCAGAGAATCTTATGTACAATAAATAATTTTGTGTCTAAAATGGTGGCCTTGAAATACTTAGTGCGTTTGAAAACCTTAGTAATTGTAAAGTTCTCTTACATCATTAGTGTTTTACCAGTTATCACTGGTGGGTTTAGTGTTTTGTTAGTTTTTGCTGAGATCTATTTCCTTGACAGCCTCTTCTAGAAGATTACATTTGTGGTAAGGTCCACAGTCAGGATGCAGATTTTTCTTGAGCCAGAGAAACTGTAAAATGGGGAGGCAAAGTTTCATGAGCCAGAGAAAAACAATGAAAACAATTTACTTATTTTCAGGGATCCCAGAGTATATTTGAAAATGTTCCTGTTTACTAAGGGCAAGAAGCTCAGTTTCTGCAAAAGAAATCTGAATTTTCTAGGAACCTGATCACCAGTTCTCCTACTGGGTTAGAGATTTGTTTGGTTGTTTTATTAAGAATTCTCTTATTCAGGTCATTAAAACTTCGATGCGGAAGTGACAACTGTGAATTCTCATTCTCTTCCTTGACGTAGTTTCATAAAGTCAAAGCCTTTATGTAGCCTTGTTCTTTCCTACGTGTAGTTGTTTTAGCTAGGTTGACTTTTTGTAGGTGAGGCTAATTATACTTTGAGAAAATCCTGATTCGAAAGGTGTAATTCTCCTCATTTTCTGAAACTTACTGTAACTTTGTGCACTGAACTTGCAAATTTCTTTTAAGAAAGAAGAGAAATATCAGAACGGAGTGCTTAGTCTTTCATTTCTTTATACCTTTGGGTTTTTGAGGTAAAGTTTAACTTCTAAGGTTGCGGGTGTCTTAAGAGCTCCAGGAGAGGCATGGTTGCTTTAGGTGTCCTTAAGAACAAACCAAACCAAACACACATATCATCCTCTAGCCTTGGTCTACCTGGCTGAAAATGAGGAAGAAGAAACCTGCAAGATTTCTAGAAATCAGAATTATGCTTTTTTCAGAGATTTGCACTAGAAAAATATCTTGACTGACTTAAAATGCTGCCATAACGATTCATCAACAGAAATTTGCAAATTAACATTGGATGTCTCAAAGAAATGCTTTTGTCTAATCTTAACCTGAGATTACAAACAATAGTATTATGGATTTGAAACCTTTTTACATTTTAAAGAGTTTAACTTTTGACCATTTTCTTTTTCCTCAAGGTGTAGTACTATGAAGTAAAATTAACAAAGATTGCTGGGCAGACTGTGTGAGAACATAGGATTTTATTTTTTCTCTTTACAAAATACATTTCGAAAACAGCATGAGACACTTGGGAAGGGCTTTTAGGAGTCAAAGTAGCTCTTAGGCCAATGTGTAGGGGCTAATCTAAGTTGTTGCATGTCTGGAAAAGAGCTCTTTCACTTTGGGTGCAGACCTTGTACCACTTGTTTACGCTGTCCATCATGGTCAACTGTAACATGTTCTATGCAGTCTGTGTGACAGAGTTGCTGTTTAGTTTATTATGTGGGTGATTGATCTTTATCGCGATTGGAGAGGAGAGTAACTTTCTTAATGGACAGCAATATGAGTTTGTGAGTTTTGGGGCTATGGCTCTAAAGGTTTTGACATGAATGTGCCTTTGCCACTCAAATGTTACCTTAATGTTGAAAACTGTCAATGCTGGCACCACTGTTTGCAAAACCTACCCAGAATGAGCCTGAGAGAGGTGGGACTTGCTGCCTCCCTGCTCCGCAGGTGCCCTGGAAGAAGGGCCAGGGAAGGGGCCGAGACACCCCAGCCCTGTGCTCAGCTGGGAGAGAAAGCCGGGGTGTGCTTTCAGCGAGCCAGCCTGGTGCTCTCTAGATGCTGAGTGTAGTCAAATCTGACCCATGACTGACTGACTGGAGGGGAGTCTCTGTGCTCTCCTCCCAGCTAGAAAGGAGGGCGAAGATGGGGCAAGTATGTTACAGCCTTAATGGTTTTAGGAGGAAGTACACTTTATTAGCAGGTAACATTCTCTTCTATTACAGCACCCAGCAGACTCTTGCTGCTGCATTTCGAAATCCCTTGTCCTTGATGGCTCCATGTTTTAGCCCCTAATTGCTAGTTTTTTCTCTGTACAGGATTGTTTTTATTAGGTTCACTTGACTCATCCATCGATGGAGCTGGAGTACTGACAACCTAAGCAACACACTTCTGACAGTCTTCAGGCTTCACATGTGCTGATGATGTAAACCAACTGCCCAAATCATCTTCCCCTTCTCTTAGGCTCTTACTGCACATTGCCACAGAAGACATTATTGCTGATGAGGAGATGAATATGAAGTTTGGCACCACCCTGAAGAACTGTAGGCACCTCATGGAATGTGCTAAGGAGTTGGGAGTCCAAATAGTTGGTGTCAAGTGAGTAACATCATTGTTCTCTGCTGGCTGAGCAGATGGTTGTGTGATATACTCAAGATGTAGAACACAAAAGAATTTTTTTACTTCCTTTGGCACTATTTTACAGGGATTTAAAAAATAGAAGGAAAGAAAAAACCTGTTGGATCGTGAGTGTTTTCTTGAAAGCAAAGTGCTAATACACAAGCAAAAAGTAGTATGAAACAAAGTTATGATTAGTCAAAGCAATTTGAAATAGAGTATCAGAAATCCTTCTGTCAGCATAAAAGCGAAGTTCAGAAGCCTCTCTGTTTTCTGGCACTACTGTTGAACTTCTGTGGTAATTTCACTTGAGTTTTTCCAGCAACAAACAGCATAATGTGTAAGTGCTAATATAGCATGAAATAGCTTAGGCAGACTTAGAAAGTGCAAAGAGTTAGGTCCTGTGTCACTCTTGATCATATCGAGGCAAAAATATAAGTGTGTTTTTGACTTGCATATGGCAGGAAAAAATCTCAGTGTACTGGGAGCTTTGAAGTGATCTGTGGTATTTTGATTTGAAGGTTGACAAAGATTTTACCATATGGAGAGAAAAATGCATGCACATTCTGTCTACCTTCAGCTACTAATGTAGCTCATGAATGTTTTAAGAAAGCAACCAAATGAGTAAAAGAGGGTGGATTGTCAAGACAGTAAAAAGTATTTAAAATGGAAGCCAGATCTTGAGGATTTAATCCAAAATTGTTTTGAAGTAAATGTTGTCAAATTAAAGTATAAATGTACTAAGATCGTTACAAATGACATGTTTAAAAATTAGATGGTACTACTGAGAAAATGTACCTAAATGTGTCTAAATTTAGCAAAAATCACATGGCTTTTATGTGTTTTCTTTATTAAAAAATACAAAAATCTACATTCATGCAAGTAAGTTTAAAATGTTACTTTTGCCTTGAAATAGCGTTCCTTAGAGGTGCAGACTTGGAGTAGGGAGTGTGGAGCAGAGAGTGTTGTGGCTCAGATGAGTGTGTATGATCTGTCCAGAACCAGCAGACCACACTAGTCTTTAGGAAGCCAGTGGGAATCTTGGTGCTTGTTTTAGCACCTCTGTTACTACCCATATTATGGCAGCATTTAAACCTTCTGGAGAAGGAACTAGACAGGATTCAGGAGTTTGTGGGAGGCATCAGTACTTCCCTGCTTCTGATGACCTGCTCACCAGCCTGTTTGGCCTTGCTGTGAGACTAGGCAGGGCCTGGCCTGGGCTGGGAGACTTTGGAACAGGGTGGCACTGAGACACGTCTTGTCCTTGGCCAGATGTTGGAGACAGTAGACTGTGCACAGCCCCGGCTTTGAGAAGGAGACTGGATGGCCTGGGAGAAAAGGTGTCCAGGCAAGGCAACACAAAGTAGGTTAAGGGAGGGAAGACTGTGTGCAGGTGCTGTGCTAGCATGGGCACCCACCGAAGAACAAATTTTGACCACTTTAGTAGCAAAGACTGAAAAGTTCAGTAAATCTGTTGTTAGGACCAATTGTAGGACATTCTTAGTATTAAGAGTAAGACAGGCCTCAAGTACAACACCAACAGAGTAGAAGGCGATCGTCTTCTGAGCTTTTTCTTTGCAGTTACTGTTACGCAAGCTTGTCTTGAGCTGCTTGGGAATGAATTGCTTCCATTGCAGTTTTGGATGGTAGAACAGCTTACTTGGTCTGCAAGCTGCATCCTTCAGTGTATTAACTGTGGTTTTATTTCTTTCAGATTTCATGTTTCAGGCTCTTGCAAGGAACTGCAAACCTACATTCATGCTATATCTGATGCTCGGTGTGTGTTTGACATGGCTGTAAGTAGATATATACACACACATGCAATTGCTACATTTCTATTCTATTCTAATAATACTAACAGGCCAACTACACTATTTCCAAAATACATCAACACAGGAAATGGAACTTTAGTAAAGGATTAAGTGCTCCATTATGAGATGTAGTAGAAATAAAACTTTATGATTATAATCCGAGGTGTGGACAAAGGTTAGTGAATGCTGTCCTACTGACAGGCAGTACCTTTGTGTGCTGTTTTGAAATAAAAATTTAGTTTTTTTGCTTTTGGTGGAGGCTTTTTGAAATTCAGATCTGCTCTGCAAATACACAGTTACCATTTTTAAGCTATAGCAAAGTATTAAGCGTTTGTACACTGACCTTTATTCTGATATATCCACTGATTTGGTGCATGTGATCTCCAAGATTAATAACTAAACAGTATAAGAAATAAAGGTCTTGTATCACAGGGAGCAGGGGGAGAATATCCAAATTTAGATGAAGAGGAATGGATTTGTCAGATGCTTCACATAACTTGTCTGAGTCTTACATGTTCCTGTGTGTGTTTCTCACATTGCAAAATTCAAAAATCCCTTTTCGGAGCATCTGTCTTCCTGTAAATGAGAGGCTCGTAAACTAGACAGCAAAGACAGCGAGTCCTTTTCCTCTCACTGCTGCAGTCAGTGCATGACTGGTAACAGTGGAGGGCAACAAAACCGAAGTTCTTGCTCATCTTTGCGCAGATTCATTGGAGCAGTCTTGCCACGTAAGCACCACCCGGAAGGCTTGCCATTATACATATTTGTGAATTCCTGGAACTTTGTTTTGGCAGAATGCACCACCCTGTTCAGCAAATACAGTCTGTGTGTAACAAATGCCACAAGATGGGAGTTGACATTGCTGTGGGATTTTTTTGAGAATTGTGTAACCAGCCTCCTTTGACATCCCAGTGTATTGGAGCTAAATTAACTTTTACAGTGCCTCACTAGACATAGTCTCTGCTAAATATTTTCAAAAGTATAAGTACCTAGAAAATAACCACAGTAAGGAGCAACCAAAAAAAAACTTTCATGGGGATTTTTTGAGAATCGTGTAACCAGCCTCCTTTGACATCCCAGTGCTATTGCTGCCAGGTGTATTGGAGCTAAATTAACTTTTACAGTGCCTCACTAGACATAGTCTCTGCTAAATATTTTCAAAAGTATAAGTACCTAGAAAATAACCACAGTAAGGAGCAACCAAAAAAAAACTTTCATGGTTAGTTTTCTCTGTGCTTACATTCTGCCTATGCATTTTAGGAAGAATTTGGCTTTAAGATGGACATGTTGGATATTGGTGGGGGCTTCACTGGTTCTGAACTTCAGCTGGAAGAGGTATGCGGTGGATTGGAAATTGAAACTCTACTTCTGGTGTAGCAAGTTGAAGTGTTTACATTCAAACTGCAACTAACACTGACAGCAGAAACCTGTTCTAAACATTGTGTTAGACTGTAATTCATAAGATCTAAGTAATTTGGTTTATGTTCTTTATCATGGGTAGTGAAATCAGTCCTTGCAGGAGGTGATTATTTCTTTTTAATCCTGTTCATATTGGGTGAATGTTGACTTAAACACATCACAGATGAAATTACTATCCTAAGCCAGTAGTAATTGATTTTTTTGGTGGGTGACTGTTTTTGTCTAACTGGTTACTCTGTTGTGTGGCTTGAGCCAGGATTGCTTAGCATGCTTTGCATCACGAACTGTATTGCTATGATATGAGGGTTTCTGGTACTTTGCTTTAGAAGTGAAGACCAAAGGTTTTGCTATTTCATTTTTACTTTGGATAGCCTCTGATTTGGCCTAAATGGACTTAGTGTGCAGTGGTGTGTAAAACAGAATAACCTGTTTACACTGTTAGCTTGTCTTGAAGGCAAATTCTTTGAATGTAAAACAGTGAAAGTGATTGAGTGAAAAGTTATTAACAGCAATCAGGGCACCTTTTTGTACTTCTAAGTATTCTGTCACTTGTCCAAAATACTTGTTAATCCTCAAGTATTCTTCAGAATAAATACTAAATAATTTGTTCTGTTTCTAATATGCCGGAATAATTGCAAAAAGGCCTTTTCCTTGTTCTTCTGGATTTTTATGTAATTTTACATTACCTGCTGTGCTGGCCAAACTTTGAAATTACTTGTGCAGCCTTCAGTGTATCACAACTTGAACTTCAACTGGGAAGAGGGACTGTGTAGTGCGCAGCGTCATGGTGCTCAATCTTCAGTGTGTAGCAGAATGACCTATTGTATTGCATGCTGGTGTAAATTTTGGACGTCTGCTAAGGGCACTAGTCAGAGAGTAGAGGAACAGAGTAAGCCTTTGGTATGTAAGCTCTTGCTGACTGAAAGTGTGTGTATCTGGCATAGATAAGCTGATTGTCCTTGGTCTTGCCTCTGACTTCAATTTCCTAGGTTAATCATATCATCAGGCCGTTGCTGGATGCCTACTTTCCGAAGGAATCTGGTGTTAGTGTGGTTGCTGAGCCTGGATGTTACTATGTTTCATCTGCATTTACGCTAGCAGTTAACATCATTGCAAAGAAGACCGTTGAGTATGACAAACTTCTTCCTTCTGGAGGTAAGTGTCGTATTTATTTGCGCGTTAGAATCGGTGCAGATAACTGCCCACTGTTAGTCAGGATGGACTAGTTTGGGCATATGTTTAATACATTCTCTTCGACACTTGCACACTGTAGTCTGCCTTTTGGGTTGACTTCTCAGTGGTTAAACCTCTACTGATGCTTTAAAGAGGGCATAGTAGAAGAACCCAGAAAAACATACCGTAGAGTGCTGCTTCTCTGCTGAAGTAGAGGTTGGATTTACATTCATATTATTTTTTGTAATAATCACTGTTAATTTTGTTAGGCCTCACAGTTAATGTTACAACTGAATTTATAATCTGGTTTTATACAGATTACTCTGCTTGTAATTCTCCCATTCCAGTATATATGGAACCCACTTGTCAGGAGAAAGCAGTTAAGTTATATTGCAAAGGAACTGCTTATGTCAAAAAATGCATGCAAGACATCTCTTTTTTTTTTTTCTTTTTTTTTTTTAACTTCCAGTGGAGCAAACCAGGAATGATGATGAACCAATATTTACCTATTACATAAATGATGGTGTTTATGGTTCTTTTGCAAGTAAATTGTCTGAGAAACTGAATACTATCCCAGAGGTTCACAAGGTGAGTCCTTCTGTATCCTGCAGAGATAGTCCTTATTACCCATATTTTTGTATGTTTTTTAACACTTCACATGTATATGACTGCATATTATTTATAAAATTACCCTTATATATATTTGAAAATTTTCTTATTTGATAAACTGAAGTCTGAATTACCTGAATCCTTTCCACATAGAAATACAAGGAAGATGAGCCTCTGTTTGCAAGCAGCCTTTGGGGTCCATCCTGTGATGAGCTTGATCAAATTGTGGAAAACTGTCTTCTTCCTGAATTGAGTGTTGGAGATTGGCTGATCTTTGATAACATGGGTTCTGGTACCTTAGGGGAACAGTCGACCTTTAACGACTATCAGAGGCCACTGATTTACTACATGATGTCTTTCAGTGACTGGTAAGAAAATTCTCCTGACTGTTTTCACTTCCTTCAAGAGCTGCATACTTAGAGACAAATATAAATTGTATTTGATGGCAAATAAAGGAAGATGCAACTGAGCACAAGAATGTGCCTTTTTGGTTTGTGGAGGATTTTTTTTGGCTGTTGTCTAACTTTGAGGCTAAACCGAGGCCTGTGATAAAACACCTACTGTGCTGTAAGGTTGACAAAGGAAAGCTGGATACCTGAGATTGACTGACTGAATTTAGTGGTAGCTCCTGTCTCCTGTTTGATACCAACCTTTGAGCTTTCCTAATACAAGTAATTGCAACTTGGGTACAACGTTAGTAACGTTGTTGTAGGCAGGAGGGGCAGTAATGCTGTCGTGGTGATGATGGTGAGAGTTGGGAAGCCTCTTCTGGCCCTGAGGAAGCCCCGTGTCTGCCAAGCACTTGCAGAGCTCTCTCAGCCTCTGAGGCTGGGGCAGAACTCTTCAGGGGCAGTAGAGCTCAGTGGTACTTGAGGCTGGTTTCTGCTGTGAAATTGGACGTGAAAACACCTTATCTTAATTCTTACCCTTTTCTGCTGCAGGGATGAGATGCAAGATGCTGGAATTGCTTCAGACACATTGATGAAGAATTTCTTCTTTGTGCCTTCTTGCATTCAGCTGAGCCCAGAAGACCGCTTTTCCACTGCAGCTTAAACAGGCATTAACGCTTCATTTAGACCTGCAGTTGCAAGTCTGTAGTTTGTCTGGTCAACATTCCAGTGTGGAAAACAAATGGAACAATCTCGAATTCAATCTATTCTCTTTGAAACTTGAAAAAAAAAAATTAGTGATAGCTAATGGGGACCAGGCAAAACAAGCTACAGCTACAATTCACCGGGGGGTGGGAGGGTTAGATAGTGGCGTCCAAATTTAAAAACAAGTTCATTCAACCCCTGAGCGTTTAAATATGCAACAAAATGGATGACTTAGTGGAGATGGAAACCCATCACTTGGGTTCTTCAACAGTTTACATACAAGTACACAGTTTTTATACTAAGGATTCCTGTTAGAAAAGTCTTGTAAAGTTATTGTCTTTCGCCCAGATATATCAAATGTCAGTGGGAGACCAGTGTGACTTCATTAGATGTTTAGTGTATTTAGAATGTGTAAATTTGTGCTTTGAACTGTAGTTTAATAAATGTAAAATTGCATCATAGTATTTGTTGTATTTGACCCTTGATGTATCCCTTGTATGATTGCAATAAAACTTTGTGTAGATTTTACTGTTTTTCAGGCTAACTTTGGGAGGGGCTAGGCAGAGGAGGTAGCTGTAAAATACATGTATACATGATTGTTTTGAGAAGCCTTCTTTTCTCTAGCCCATTCTTCCAGCTTTGTGTTAAACCATAAAAAAAAATTTATTAAGCCTATATGAAGTGAAAGTCATGTAAGATCCTGGAAGGCTGAAAGGCAGTTTGTGGTGTGTTTAATTTTAGAGTATGACCTTAGATTCAGTCCTTAACAGCAAACCTGCAATAGCTGTGGGTCTGTACCAGAAGAGGTAGTCTTAGCTGGCGTGTGTGTAGTGCTCCTGAGACAACAGGGGTTAGTCCGGCTCTGCGAGTTGTTCTTTAGCTCTTTTGTTTTTAAATGTCATTTATTGAAGAGTAACTTTGGACTTGAGCTAGTTGTGTGTAGTGCTGGACCCCTAAGAGAAGGACTATGCAAGTCTTCAGAAACTTTAATGCTCTCTTGCGTTGGACTTTATTTAACTATATCCACAAAGTAAAGGTAAAGCACCCTACTAGAAGTACATATGCTGACTGAACTGAGTAGCTGCACCTGCTGAAGCTGGTTCGAGGATTTCTTGTGTTACTGAAGCCTTCTTATTTCTTCAAGGTCATTTTCTTATTCTCTGTTTTTAACTTCCCCTATCTGAAAATGGGGAAGGGGAAGAAGGGGTGTCAGGGCTTTGAAGTCGTGCATTAAATTCTGAATCCTGCAGTCAAAGGGGACTTCGTAACTCTTTAGTCAGAGGCAAAATCTCTATACTTTTTAGTTGTAAGCGTATTTTATGTGAGTGTGAGCAGGTAGGAACAATTGGATTCTGACTCTGTAAAGCAAAGATTTTGTAAAATGTCATGAAAATTCTCAGTGTGGACTCAATTTGTCAAAAACAGTTTCATAGGCCAGTCAAAAGAGGTACAAAATAGCATGTGTTTTAAAGATACAGTCAAAGAAATATTTATTATTGGAATTAAATGGGAAAGTAGAAAAGTGAGTAAATAATGGTAGTGGGAAAGCTGCTGTGTTTGTTTTTAAAAACCTAATTGTTTATGAGCCATGCTCATGTTTCAAGAACTGGTATGCAGTTCAGTCTACCAGTTGAGGACCTTCTCTAGACCAAATAGACTGCTGCATGTTTTGTGTCTAAATACAAATTACAGTTGTCTGCAGGATTCTGTTATGCAGTCTTAAGGAGAATTGGTTTATGTTAACTTTCAGATCAGTTAGGGAGAAAAAAAAAATCTCTCAGTAAATCATACAGTGGTCAGAGCAGAAATACTCGTTGTACTCAAGGACAGTTTGCCATTAAAAACAATCTGGAGTTTGAACACAGTATGTATTTCAATTTGATTGCTAAGCGGTACTACTTATATTGTAACTGCAATTCAGAATTCTACTCAAAATACAAAAGCCGAATGGTTTCTGTAATGGTCCCTGGAAGTAACAGAGCTCTGCCGTGCTCAGAGCGTGCCGTGGCTCCTCTTGGCTGAGGCCACCGCTCCCGTAGCCGTGCTGGTACCGGCTGGCGGTGGGAGCTGTGATTGCTGTGGTACTGCTAGATGTGAATGCAGTTGCTCCCTGTGCATGCCCAACCACTCTTGCCTGCTTTGGCCTGAGGTACTTCCCTGACATGCATGCCATTGACCAAGGAAGATCCAGGGCCACAACCCCAGACAATGCTGTGTTAACTGCTGGTGCTGATTGTTCCTCGGGAACGGGAGAAAAAAATGGTTCTGCCTTTTCCTTGTGTGTCCAAGCAGCTGTGCGACTGGCTTATGTTGGCTCAAAATAAAAGTGGGTGCCCTGGATCCACCATTGGCTGTGTTGCCATTTCATGTATACTCTTCATTGCTGCTTTTTGGGGAAGTGGTGGAGTAGTCAATATGTTTCACACTAAGCTTAGACAGGTTTAAACCCTGCTTTTAAAAAATAAAAACCATTAAAACTAACTAGGAGCAGATGCTTTAAAAGCTAGACCATACAGTGACAGATCAGGTTTGTAGCTCTGCTCATCTCTTGAATAAACCATGTTTTCAGTCCTTGAGGGCTGGTAACTGCCAAGCCCTGGTCTTGATCTTGCCGACCAGCTTCGCTTTGCCCTCCAACTCCCACAAAGACCATGGGGGACCTTTGGTCTGCGCCTGTGTGAGGAGCAGAGCCGAGGTGCGCTGGGAGCTGAGCTGCGGCCTTTGGTGGCAGCTGAAAGCAAACGCAGCCCTGGAGAGAAGCCCCAGGGGCATCAAGGCCCTGGTGCTGTGCTCAGAGGAGGGGCTCAGTGAGGCTCTGGGGGTGCCGCCGAATGCTGCGAGGAGCCCAAAGGAGAAGCGACGTACGTACTAAAGGTCGCTTGTCTTCACTGGTCTGACTGTAACTGACCGAGAAAGTAATTTCCGTGACTGCCATGGTGCTCTGACTTTGCACCACAGGAAGGTGTCAGACAATATGCATTTAATTTTTCCTGGACATGCTCTGCTGACGGCTTCTTGCTCATTCTCTGAGCTCTTATCTCCTCCCTTGCCTTTATTAAAATTCGGAATTTCCAGTAAGTAGTGGCCTGCAATTTGCTACCACAATTTACTACTCTTTGCTGCTTTAATATGTGATGAGAAGTATGGCCTGAGGGTTACAGAAAAGCACGATCTGCTGCCTGTGCCCCATGGGCACCACTTCGTGGTGCCAAAGGGGGGTGGGTGTGTTGACACTGAGACTACTGAGGGAAGGCAAGTGAATCCAAGATGTGGGGGGGCTGTTCTTCCAGAACCTGACAAACCTGGGAGCCTGTGTGCTCTGTGGCCCCAGGAGGCAGGGTGGGAGTGCTAACAGTGCAAAAGTGGTGCAGCCTCCCCTCCCCACCCTGATTAGTCTCTATCCTTGGAATAACAAGCTTTCCCTCCTTTATATTTTAATCCCTTTGCAATTGCATAGTCTTTAATCTGAATTAGGGGCATTAATAGGATTACCCCATCAGCTACACAGGACAAAGCTAATTGCACTTGTTGGTGTAAGAGAAGAGAAGCTTTCGGGGAGGTGGCAGCAGGAGCTGATCCCCTCTGCCTTTGGTCCGACTGGCTGCTCCTCACCACCTCTGCACCGAGAGCCAGCAGACAGGTGGGTCTTTCTCCAAAGGCTCTGTTGCAGTTTCTTTAAGTTCTGTTGAACATAATATTTTAAATTAATGTTCTCTGACTGCAGTAGGCAGCAGCGTGGACCACAACCTCTGTCAAATGTGCATCACGTAACAGCACATGTCCTACTATACGATGTCAATATAGGGCAAACACTTGGTATCAGTCAAAAGTGGGAGAGAAAGCTGTTTCAGGTCCCAGAGTTTATAGTGTGATTTGCTGAGTACCTGCATGCCGTTAGATCCTGATTGTCTATTTTGCTCACTGTCTCTGAACATGACAAAAGGGCAGCAGCGGCTTGTGCCCATCAGAAACCACGGGCTCTGCTGCAGGTATTGCCGCTA
>NW_009726915.1:0-26858 GCF_000703405.1 Apaloderma vittatum
TATATAATAGTAATATATAATGAACATTTTTTTTATTTACTATTCCTCTAAATATCTCTGATTCAGTAAGCACTGAACTGAAGTTCAGTACTTTACCATATTAACAGCAAATGCTGGTTTTTTGATGCCACCCACTCTGTAGCCTCAGAGGAAAAAAAATAAATCTCAAGACAATTCAACTGACAAAGTTCATATATGAAATGTTGAAAAGAATTCCTGGTCTTCTCTCTCTCATAAGAACTAGTGCACTAACTGAGAGAGGGAGAGAAAGGAATTACAACTTTCTACATTCTTACAATGTTATTAAACAAAATAATGATCCCATAGAGTACCACCTTTTTCTCTTTTTTAAAAACAAGGTTCTGAATGTGTTCTATGATCAGAGTCCAAGGTAATCTGCCATCATCTCAAAGCTCAAATGAGCTGTAACATGGAATTTCCATTCTATGAGAATTTTAATATTTTTAACTATTGTATGAACCAGAAAAAACATGTATTCCTCCTAGGAGAAGAGATTTCTGAAATATTATCTGTGTTTTAAAAGATCAAACAACATTTCTGCGAAATTGACTGTTCATTAGTTTTTTACCTCATCAGTGGAAAGTAAGATAAAGACGACTAAAAGTTTAAAAAAAAACCCCACATGAGTGCAACAATTTTGTATTTGACATAGTGGATATCTTCTAATTCCTTTGCATCGGTTGCTACCAGCCTTCTATACATATAGAAAAAGAAATACAATTTGAAGAATCTACAGAAAGATATTGATGTCCTAGTAACACTTGAACTATAATAATTTAAAAGAAAATAATTTAAAATTCAGTGACCTTTTTGAAGAAGTCCTTCTGCATGGAGAATTTTCAATGATATATAACAAGACAGGAAGTTTGACTTTCGACTGAACCATAGTAAGATATTTCAATAAAGGAAGTCAAAGGTAAGAGTGTATTGACCATCCTAACAATCTCAGAGTAACTAGATTTAGATAGTACAAGAATGAAGTCCTAAATTCTAACAGTAGCACTGTCAGTGAAAGATATTTGATACTATTTTGTTTCAGCAACTTATTCTTCCTCATCTTCCAGTGTATTTGTACCTTTTGCCCTCCATGCATTTCTGTACATGGTCTTTGCACACCCAGAATTCTCTCTATATATAAACATTCTCTTCATGTATCAGTGCTTCTTTGTGGTTTTTCGTCCCTTCCTTCCATGAAGCGTGTGCTGCCTGCTCCAATCAAGTCTGACAGGATTTTAACTCTAAACCATAAATTACTGCAAATGAAATAGAATGAAATGAAAAATGAAAAATGAAATGGCATGGAGAGGAGAGGAGAGGAGAGGAGAGGAGAGGAGAGGAGATATAGTCACTGCAATATATTGTTGGACTGGAAGGTATGTATGTATCCCTGAGGAGAAAGTGCTTTGGGCAGCTACAAAACAGCGATATAGTCACTGCAATATATTGTTGGACTGGAAGGTATGTATGTATCCCTGAGGAGAAAGTGCTTTGGGCAGCTACAAAACAGCTTTTCAGATTAATGTTCAAGAGCTACTTATAGAAGGTACTGCGAAATTACACAACCTTTCAAATTTTCAGTCCATTTAACTAAATGCTTCCAGTTTCCATTTTATTTCAGATGAAACAATGAAAAATGTTAATCTCTATCACGAGCTTTTTATTAATCTCTGTATTCAGAGCTGAGCATTTATCAAATAAAGGAATTAGAAGACTGAAAATCAATGTAGGCACGTTGGCTTTTGGCAATTCTTGTTCATTTAATTACTTTTATCTTCTGAGTACAGTTTAAGATGCTGCTGGGCATTTGAAAACAAGGTTTTTTCTTCATCTTCTGAATTTTCTCATTTTAGTAGACACTCTACATCTCCAAAATGTGTGCAAGTTCTCCTTTGACTAAGGTACTTTCATCCCATCATACAATATGGCTCACGTAGAGTGAAAACAAGGAAGATACAGAAGGGCTGGGGAAAACCAGAGTGGAGAAATCACTGTGGATCTGATTCTGCTGGAACAGGGAAAGAAAAGTCCTCATATGCCAGAACACTTTGTTTTGCTTTTCCTCCAGTAGGCAGGGTTTCAGTTGGTGCTTTTGTTGCAGCAGAAAGCATGCCTAGTTTGACAGTAAAGCTGATAACACCTTGTAGCTCAGATGACACTAATCATCTGACTTTCAGGACCAGACTGCTGGTGTGAATCAGCACTGCTTCAATGGATAGGTGTTATCTCTCCACTTCAACATTTTTTCATTTTGGGAAAAAGAGAAGGGAGAAAAAAAAAAAAAAAAAGCTCTGTGCAAAATTTCAACTACATATAATGAGGACAATGTTTCTAACTTTGCAAAATAATCATTTGCGGTACCAATGCAATAGAATCATTGGTGGTGCTATAAAGACTACATTCAAAGAGGCCTGACTACATGACTTAACCATTCCTTACCTCGTGAAGGGACAAGTCCTGAGCCTCTTTCCTTATCCACAGCCTTATTTCAATGGGATGGAAAGCCAGGTATTCAACATGAAGGCAGATGTGGCATGAGGACCAGCCAGCTCCCTAAGCTGGATAACAGAGGAAATCAGGAAGCACAGTAGGACAAATCTTGCCAAAGTTTTAGGTTTATCTTTAGTGAACCTGTTATCTCATACAGTTTAAAGAAATATGAAGATTTAGTGCAAGATGGGAGCGTTAGATAGGCCAAGAAATCATAGTTAGAAAATAGTGTATAATCTGTTAAATTTTACTTATTATAACTGTATCAAACTATTTGTGGGGTTTTTTTTCTTGTTTGATGTTCACTTGCCAATTAAAGTTACAAAACCAAGGAATTGCTCAGTCTGACCAGGCATCTTCAGACTGAAGGTATTCTTAACCCATAGAAGGCTGCATAAAGTTAGGAGAAAATTGCAAAACAAATAAAGTAATAAAAGCACGTCTGGAAATCCAAAAGTATATCCAAATGCTATAATGCAAGACACTGTACAATAAAACATATCCACAGAATAAAGCATCAGATTATGAAACAAGTAGGTAGCTTTTTAGAATTATTTTTTCTTTCTCTTCTGTTACAAAAAATAAACCTAACCAGGAAGATAAAGCTGTTTGCTCCAATTGCTGGTACATATGAACCAGCACAGTGAAACAAGACATAATACACTGAACTAATGTTCAGATGACAAACACTTGAACTAATTAGATAGCAGTGAATTTTCTGAAAATGAAATATATGTCATCTTAAGCGCTCAGTGAAGGTCCATGCTTAATGTACACACACCTGAATACATGCCTATAAAAATGCAGAAAAAAATAAATTAGCAAGTTTTTTGAAATGAGATTTATTATCTGCGAAAATGTGCTGTCTGAATTTGCCTACTAATGGGCTTGATTCAGATAACGGATTATAGTTCTTTACATTTATACAAGTGGAGCATTGCTGCTTTAAGAAGAAGAAGAAATTAGGAAAAACTGAACCAACAGAGAACATCCTTATGCAATAATTGGCTTTACTTGTGTGAAATGTTTTCTCCATATAAACCACTTTACATTTTAAAATCCATGATGCAGGTCTCAGAAAACATTTTGTCACAAATTCCCCTTCTGTGTTCTTCAGCTTCTGGATAATATTGCAGAAAAACTTACTTGCAGGCCAGCTCTTCTGAGAGCTGTCCATAAAGCTCTCCTTTTTATTCTTTCTGGACTCATTTTACAGCAGTTTCATGTGCCAAGTCCAATAAGTCCTCATTCTTCATTTTTTTTCAATGTCACTGTAAATAATAGGAATCGTAAATACAATCATATGTATAACTCAAGTCTGTAAGCACAGTAACTGTGGTGCCTTGCTGAAGCATCTGTCAATAAACATATTTCTCAGTTTTAAAGCCTATTTAAAAGGTAAATTCTGAAAAATATCCCATATTTGGCAGTTTAGATAATAATTCAATTTTCTGAATCTCCCTCTGGCACTTGTGGAGTCCATTTTGAGTCTCTCCAGCTAAAGCTTACTCGTTTTTATATCACTACCCAAATGATCAAAGCTAGAGGAAAAGCTTTTAGTCCTACAGAGGATAAGGAAGCTCATATTTTATCTGACTCTTCATGATGGGACTCCATGCTCATACTGATCTAATTTGCTCGAATATAGCAAGAAAGAAAATACCTCAGAATCAGAGCTAAGTAGCTGCTGGCATCACTAGAAAAGATGAAAGTTAAGTATGAACAGGAGAAAAAAGCATTTATTTATTCATATTGTGTCTTTGACATTTCATAAGAATATGCCACTAATGGGAAGCATTTAAGTAAAGGAAGTAATCTATCTTTTTTAAAGGACTGGGACAAGGTGAGGTAGATTTTAATAGTGCTTAGTGCTTGGAGTTTCTTTTCTAAACTTCAGATTGCTAAGGGAAATTTCTGGAAGTGGAAATAAAGAGGTCAGTTGTCATTTGAGAATATTTTTTAAAAAAATCAAGGAAAATTTACCAAAAGAGACTGAAAAACATTTATAGTATCAGATGGCATTCATTTAAATGGGAACATATCTCTGTTTATGAGCAGTACTAAGTATGTCACATCCACCTTCCATCACATTCACACAGACAATTTTTTTCATCGTAGAAGGTCACCAGGTCAGACAGGAAGGAATTTCCATTAGTAAATCCGAGTTGACTGTTACTAATTATCTCCCTGTTCTTCACATGTTTAGAAATTAATTCTATGAAAACGTGCTTTACGATATTTCCAAAAGCTTAGATGAGGCTGACTGTCCTTCTCGATTTCACCCAAGGCGTCAGAACAATGTTTCCACACACTTTTTCTCTGTTTCTATCTCCTATATCCTCTCATTTTCCTCTTGAATTCAGAAGCCTCTGTGTTCCTCCACAATGGGATAACCTGTTCCTAATCTTCAAATAAGTTTCTGTCAAAAAAACAAACAGATCTCCTGGTTACTTCTCCCCTTGATCAGCTTACCCCACTGATTCTATCCAGCAGCTTCCAGAATAGCTCAAAGCTCAGAGACCTAACTCTGCTATAGATCTCTCCAGTTTTCCTCTGGGTCCTGAAATCCACCATTTTCTAGTTGTTGCAGCCAACCCTGCCATCTATGACCACATTTGTCATCCTTCCTTGTTTGTAAGCAGACAAGTCTCTTTGTAGTCAAACAGACCTTTGCTCTTGTGCATCCCCTCTCACATAGGAAGCTCAAAGTCAAATAGTTTGCAGCGTGTCCTAGTGATTATATTGCTGAAATTGCTTCCCTCTGACTTTAGAGCCATAGAATCATAGAATCATAGAATCATAGAATCCTATCAGTTGGAAGAGACCTAGATCATCAAGTCCAACTTTTGTCCCAGCCCTATCAACCTACTAAATGATTCCCCCCAACGTATCATCCACACATCTCTTAAAACATCTCCAGGGACCGTGACTAACCCCCCTCCCTGGGCAGCCTATTCCAATGGCTGACAACCCTTTCAGTAACAAAATTCTTCCTAATATCTAACCTGAAGCTCCCCTGGTGCAATTTAAATTCATTTCCCCTCATTCTATCACTCTACACTAGGGAGAATAGACCAACTCCCGCCTCTCTACAACCTCTCTTCAGGTAGTTGTAGAGAGCGATGAGGTCTCCCCCCAGTCTCCTCTTCTCTAGGCTAAACAGCCCCAGATCCCTCAGCCTTTCCTCAGAAGACTTATATTCTAAGGCCTCTACCAGCTTGGTAGCCTGCCTCCATACCCTTGCTTGCTGAAGGAACGGCTGTGGATGCTGTCTGCCTTGACTTTAGTAAGGTATTCAACATAGTTGCCCACAGCATTCTTCTAGAGAAATTAACTGCTCTTGGTTTGAAAAGACATATGCTTCGCTGGGTGAAAAACTGGTTAGATGGACGAGTCCAAAGAGTTGTTGTCAACAGACAAAACCAGTCAGTGGCCGGTCATGAGCAGTGTCCCCAAGGCCACTCCTGTTTAACATTTTTATCAATGATTTGGACCAGGGGGTAGAGAGAACCGTCAGTAAGTTTGCAGACACCAAGCTGGGTGGAAGTGTCAATCTGCTTGAGGGCAGAGAGGGATCCCCCTCAGAGGGATCTGGATAGACTGGATCACTAGGCCAAGGCCAACTCAATGAAATTCTGTAAGGCCAAATGCCTGGGCCACAACAAACCCTGGAAGCGCTACAGGCTTGGGGAGGAGTGGCTGGAGAGCTGCCAGGCAGAGAGGAATTTGACAGTGTTAATAGATGGCCGGCTGAATATGAGCCAGCAGTGTGCCCAGGTGGCCAAGAAGGCCAACGGGATCCTGGCCTGGATCAGGAATGGTGTTGTCAGCAGGAGTAGGGAGGTGATCATGCCCTTGTACTCAGCTTTGGTGAGGCTGCACGTCGAGGTGAGGTAGGACCCCTCACTAAAAGAGGGACATTGAGGTGCTGGAGAGGGTACAGAGGAGGGCTACCAAGCTGGTAAAGGGCTTAGAACATAAGTCTTATGAGGAAAGGGTGAGGGATCTGGGGCTGTTTAGCCCAGAGAAGAGATTGAAGGGAGAATCTGAAAGGAGGTTGTAGAGAGCCAAGATTTGATTTATTCTCCCTAGTGGAGAGTGGTAGGACGAGAGGAAATGGATTTAATTTGCACCAGAGGAGCTTCAGGTTAGATATTAGGAAGAATTTCTATACTGAATGGGTTGTCAGCCATTGGAACAAGCTGCCCAGGGAGGTGGTTTAGTCACGGTCCCTGGAGGTTTTTAAGAAATGGGGGGATGTTGCATTGGGGGGAATCATTTAGCCGTTTAATAGGGCTGGGACAAAGGCTGGACTCAATGACTTTCTAGGTTTCTTCCAACTGATATGATTCGATGATTCAATGAGTCGATGATTCTAAGATTAGATATTGAAGAGATTCGGAAAATAAAAATCTAGTTTTACATGTTGGGGTTTTTTTCAAAGATTTTTCTTAACTTACAAGTTTTTCAACTTCACAGTAGGAGCTGGAAAACACAGGTCATCCCCAAAACAGGATAACAGTAAAGAGAGGAAAGTGAAAAAGGTTTTTTTCAAGCTTATAAAATGTGCTGTTGGAAATGCCATTGTGAAAGGAATGCTTTCAAACTAGCTTCACATACAACCTTCCAGCCACAAACCAGCAAAACAAGTTCCTAAGTATCAGCCCCAGTGCAAGCAAGGAGCAACACCATTAATATCAGGGAGGTAATCTTGGCATGAATTTTTAATATAATTGAGAAAAAAATCTCAAGAGTTCCACAGAGAATGTTCATAATAAAAAGTCCATTTTCAGAGATTGTTTCTTTGCTTTTTTTCTTGTAGATACTCACCAGTAGAAGCCTGAGTAAATGTATTTGCATGAGTTACTAATTGACAATATTTAGAATTATCAAACGTCATGTGCTTTTATTGTTCTTAGTTGCTAAGTACCTTGTTTACTTGCTTTCCTCCAATGTCTAGTCTTGGGTGAAAAGAAAGGAAAAGGTAAAGAAATAGTATGACTCTTTTTTTTGTGATAGCCTGGTAATTGTAAATATGATAATTAGTGTTTGCTTTTCATATGTTTTGCAATGCAATAAGATCTATTAATATTTAGAAAATATTGGATTTTAAATTAATGGTTATTTCCTGTCCAGGTACTATTGATATTAATACTTGACAGTATATTATTTCCCACGGTAATCAGAAATTACAGCAATATGTGTATGCAACATAATCTCACTAAGATGGAACTTGCAAAAGTCCAAGTAGCTCCTTCACAGAGTCTAACAATGAGTTATAAAAAATATTAGTTCAGGTTCATGACTTCTCAAATATGGATTGGTCTATACAGCGAATCTTAGCAGAAATATTAAAAAAAAATCTGTGTACAACCATACATACTGATTTCTGTGTACAGCTGCTCATGTAATACAGCTAACAAGTGACTTCATTGCACTTGACTCTGGCACTGCCAGAAACAGGACCCTAAAGTATAAATTAGTTTGGAGACCAGAAGAAATGCATGTTTTGCTTAAATGGGAGAGGACATGCTCTCCTAAGGTAGCTCTTACCATCTCTAATAGAAAGTGAAAAACCAAACAATATAAAAATATTTGAAGTAAAAACTTTAAGCTGTACCCTAAAGGTTACAATAGGCCCACAGGCAGACAGTGAAAGAGAAGACATACTTTAACTTCATGTTCAGAACAGAAAAAACAATAGCCATTAGTAACATTTTCATTGTGTTCTTTTTGTAGAATCTTTATTTCTAGAGAGGAAAGGGTTGCTAACTCCAGTTAGTGCTACCTCTTCTCCTTCTTCTCTTCACCTTGCAAAAATGGTTCCTCTCTATGCTGTCAGGCAGAGTGAGGGAAGAAAAAAGAAAACACAGGAGTTCGTATGGTATGGGAATGTGGAGGCTCAGATGGACTAGAAACTGTCAGACATGCTTCCTTAATGGATTGGAAATTGTGTGAAAGTATCTTTCACTGCAAGAGGCAAAACCATTTGGAACAGGAGCTAAAAAAAAGTTTCCCGCCAGGAGCACAGATCCACAGAGCCACAGAGCAGTGACACAGTCCTATAAAGAGTCACCATTCTCTAGTACTTCTGAAACTTGGCAAAGAGATCTGTTCTTCTCTACAACCTGAGCAAATTAGGTTTTTTTTCAGTTGCGCAAATAATCAGGTTCCTCTCCTGTGTGAGTCATGAGAGCAATGTTAAATTCTGTGCACACCAGGGAAATTTTCAATTAGTCTTAGCCTGAGATCCTGTAGAAGTGACAAAGGGTACCATCTGCTTCACAGGCAGTTTGTTATCCAAATCAGATTACAGCAATGAAGTCCACAGAATTACTGAAAACAGAAAAGCAGCGAGGAAATAAAATGTTTTGCTAAAGAAGTATTATAACTCTTCAAGGCTCTTAAAATCTTCAAGGATCTTATGTTGCTAATCACTTCAGCAATGTATTAGTCAACAGATCAAAAAATGTATAAAGTAACAACAGATTCCAGGGTCAGATGTAACAACATATCCTTAAAAGGAAAGAGGTATGTTACTTGTATTTTACAGATTTGTTGAGAACAGATCCACATATTTTTCTTTGGTATGAAGGGCCACCTGCACATCTATATATTCTATCTCTCCCATAGAAGGTAAGACAAATAATACTGTTGCACTGAGGCACAAGAATACCACAGAATCACAGAATCACAAAATGCTGGGGTTTGGAAGGGACCTCTGGAGGTCATCCATCCCAAAGTCCCTGCCAAAGCAGGTTCACCTAAAGCAGGTTGCACAGGGTGGCATCCAGGTGGATTTTGAGTGTCTTCAGAGGCGGAGACTCCACCACCTGTCTGGGCAGCCTGTGACAGTGTTTTGCCACTTTCAGAGCACAGAAGTTCCTCCTCATGTTTGGATGGAACTTCTTATGTTCAAGTTTGTGCCCAGTACAGAATCACAGAATCATCACAGAATCATCACAGAATCATCACAGAATCATCACAGAATCATTACAGAATCACAGAATGTTTGGGGATAGAACGGACCTTTAAAGGTCATCTAGTCCAACTCCCCTGTCAATATAGACATTATCAGGGAAGTACTCAGGGACTACAGCTACTACTACCATATTGAATATTCTGTGCCCTCCTGCCATCCTGTCTTCTGCACCTGGAAGCCACCTATGTTCCCACTTCTCTTCTTACACAGAGCCATCCACAAGAGAGCATCCATTCCCCTTTCTCCCTCTAAGGACACTTTTCTGTATCTACCACCACCAATACTGGTTGAAGATCTCTCACTATACACACATCTTACCACCTCACAACATTCATCAGTACCCTACACCCAATCCTGGGGAATACCTATGCTTTCCACCCCTGCCATCTGCACTCATTCATGCTGTATTGCTGCAACCCAGTCTGAATCTTCCATTGTCATCCAGCCTAGCCAATGTATTCTGATTTCTGAAAAATTGCAGTCCATGGAGTCTGTGCTCTTCCAATAGTCTGAGCTTTCCAGGTTGAACAGTCTTCTCTACAGCTGAACAGTCAGAATTTATTCAGCAACTCACTGCAGATACTATTACCCCTGCAATGTACTTAATTAAATTAATTACTTGTGTTTAATGTTAGCCTTTTGTACTTCTGGTCTTTCTCGTGGCCTGTCTAAAGCAAGTAGTAAGCGCAGGAGGCAGAAAGAGGAAATTAAAAGATGTTCACATCAAAACACTGCAATAGCTTTGTCTCAGAAATACCCTTATAGCAGTCACCACAGAGAAAACAACTAGACTGAAAACAACTAGCTGCAGGGGTCCAGCTACCCTGTAATCTCCTCAGACCGCATTACTTCTGATAGCGTGAGAGGGCACACATTCTTCTTAGCTTTGCTGTCTTGATTTAAATAGAGACAATTGTTAATTAATTAAATTAATTTTAAATAAATTAATTTTAATTCTCATTCAGAATTTCATTTCTATATGAAGCTGAAAGTTTCAACATTCTTTTGGTTAACTTACTGGTTTAAATTATGGCAAGTCCCACACTCATCTTAAAGTAAGGAATGAATAATGAATGGAAATCAGCCTGATAATTGTTATCGATGTCATTCATGGAGGCAGCAAAACATAACTTTGAAAAATAGTCTTTTAGATAAATATTAATTTTTGTAGGTTGTATTTTTTGAAGTGCTTAAAAATCACAGTTTGATGATTTTACATATAACTGCCTTCCACATATCCAGGATTTTCAAATGCCCCCCCATGTTTTCCCAGAGGTGAAAGGCTTATATTCTCATGCTGTAAAGCTGATCAATCTGTTAGGAATGGTGGAGATATCAGCTGCTTCTCAGATAGCCAGCACCATGCACTGAATTCTATTAATATGCCAATGAAAAAGTACCTCCCTTTTCTGGGCAAATGAGGCCAGGCTACTGATATGCTAAACATGACACTTTTCCACACAGATGTTAAAATGCTAGCCTAATTTTCTGGTCAAAATATAATCTCCCTTTCAATTTTGTTGAATTGGGAAATCACGACATTGCACACTAGGTTTTACAGCAGCAAGTCCAGCATGCCAATGGTCTGATGGAGAAAAAACAAATAGGCATTGAATTTAATAATCACACCATCTGGAGTTCAGACATTCACTATAAATTAAGCTATATAGCAAAGAAGAGTGAATAGCATTGAAGACTAAAAAGAGAGCAGACCTGATATGGGCAAGAGATTGATACAATAAAGTTAATCAAAACAAAATCTTACAGTTTGGATACCAAATTACATCAAATAAGACATCTATTTCCTTCATGTTATCCTATAATCTATGAACAGCCTTTTCCTTTTTTCTCTTTTTAATCCAAATGACCAATTCTAATCAAGAAACCAGTTTCAGAAACATTTACTTTTCAGTGTTCATTGAGTTGCTTTTCACATTCCACTATCAAAAACTTTGTGCCAGCTGAGAAAACACCAACTCTGTGCTCCTCCCACATACTCAGAATATTATTTTGTTTAAAGTGACAGTTTGGTGCAAACTGATACACAACTCTGGCAGTCTGCAAACATCTTTATTTCTTTTATTTATTTCCATTAATTGTCTGATTTTCTGTCTGATTTCCTCCTCTTCACTTAGAAGTTCTTTCTCTAATACAGGAATTCAGCCTTCACTGAACCGTCAAAGTGCTTTTCTCAAAGGAAATGTCATAAAAAATATTTTGTGCTTGTGACTTACAGACTATAAACAAAGGTCATAGTAGCTCTTCTTAAACTTTTTTACTTATAGAGCAATACAAAGCCTGACAGATTCACTTCATTGGGCTGTACTAATATTGTATTTATTTGTGATCTAGACAGGTGTGCATCCCTGGAGTTTTACTACATTTCTTAGATCCACTAGAATGAAAGACCTTATTGATGTCTAAACCTGTGCATCCTTAGAACCTTCAAGGCTTCCAGGGAGTGCCACAAGTATATAAGAGCTGCAGGAGATCTATAAAGGTCATAACATAAGCATAGAATGAAGTTGTTTTCTGGAAAACCTTAGACAATGAATTTCCAGGTACGTGAGAGTTTGAAAATGGCAAATTAATATTGTTAAAGCCACAGACATACACTTTAAAATATTTTCAAAAGTAGCCAGAAGAGACATCTGTAAGTATAAAATTCTTCATTACATCAGTCCATATCTGCTGCGATATATAATGAAATCTTATGAACAAGATAGACAACGCTACCTTAAAGCAACACAGTGAATGTCAGCTTTACTTTTAGCTTCTCAGAGAGAATCTGTAGCTCATTTGTGGCTTAGATGTCCACAAACACGGGGGGAAAGTGCATGTGTTGAGGGAGAGCCTTATCTTTCTTTTATTTTCCTAAACAGAATATGAGAAATCTAGCTAGTTATATACTGTGTAATTAATATAATAGATAATGTAATATAACATAATGTAATAAAACTAATAGTATAAGCAAGTTCTTTAAGAAATAAACAATAGTACCTTTGGGGGAAGCATAATTTATGTTTTGGAAAAAGTTTAAATCAAGTTTTATTTTAACTGGTAAAGAGATGTTAAGAACCTTACACCTCATGGGACCACATTATATTAAAAGGACAGCTAATATGTATTTGAAGTTAAAGGACTGAAAGATTTCAGATATACAGCCTTTCCCAAAGCCAAAGAATATGTGGAATGGCCTTTATTTTTTTCTCTCTCCAAACTTCATTAATTGATCAAATAGAAGGAACTGACCTTTCTTCAAAATATCACTTTAAATGCATTTGAAAATATTTTTTTGTCTTATAAAAAAAAGTTACAGTGAAGATTAGTGATCCAAACAAATTATGTGAAAGCAATGCTTGAAACATATGTGAAAAACTTCATTATCTTAAATTAAGCCATCTCTTTTAAATCTGTGAGCCAGAAAATCCATGCAATTCATAAAGCACTCCCAGTCAAATGTCTAGTATAATAAAATTATTTTCTATTTATCTTGATTTTCATTTGATAATTTTTATAACATGTGATAAAAATATGATTAAGGTGAAATCAAAACCAAAGGTCTAGAGTAGCCCAAATAAGCAAATAGCAAAAGTACGATGACACAATTTCCTCTCCTCATAACATACAGAATACATTATAAGTCTATGATAAAAGATCTTTTAAAATGTGCTTTGGTTATGTCTTTCTCCAAGTTTTCAATTTTTGTCTGGCTTTCAGGAGTTACCATCTCTTAATGGAGCAGACGTGGGTTTTCTAAGTCAAGAAGGAGAAGATGAAGCCCTGAGAAACTTGACAACCAGACTGAAACAGAATTTACAATACCCTAGAAGTGGCATTTGTGGTATCTTGAGAGAAAAGATAAGATTAAGTAGAAAGAGTTCAAGTTTTGCCCCAAAAGTGTAGTTAATAAACTGCAGTATATGATTGTGATGATGTGCACATATTCTTTAGGTTGACTAGAAGTATTACGATAACAAAATATTAATGAGGTATAGGTTAGAACATGGCTGACAAAATGCCACATCCAGCCTCTCCTTAAACACCTCCAGTGACCATGACTCCACCACTTTCCTGGGCAGTGCATTCGAGTGCCTGATCGAACAGAACATAAATGGTATGTTTAGACTATGATTTTTCAGTGATGCTTCTACAAAATATGAGGGAGTTTAAAATATTTTCAAGTCCAGTTTAGTGTATTAAAAAGATAAATAAAGATTATATTTATGGACATAGAGCAGTAGGACAAGAGCTTCAGTCTGTTATCTGTGTCTTGTGCTTTCATGGAAAAAAAAAATATTTCACTATTAAAGGCAAGGGTATGTTAGCATCTGCTTCTAAGTTTTTGCTGAAATCAGGCAATGGCCTTCCTGAAAACTTTAAGGCATTTTAAAATGGGTGAACCTAGCAAATTAAGAAGTATTAAAACCTGGTCTTATTTGACATTCAACATCATTCTGCTCTTTTCCTCTATCTTTTCTTTTCAACAAATAAAGCTTAATATCATCACTTTGCCCCAAGACAAATCCTGAAACAGAGCACAGTTGTCAGCCCCTAAAAGTTCTAATATCTCAATACTACTCATATCAATTTCAGTTTACAATGATCTATGAAAATGAATTGAAATTGTCCATGAGGATTCAAAGGTTCAAACAAAAAACCCACTGTCAAATTTTAGAACCTGTTAAGCAGCTGAGCAGAAAATGCACAGAAATTTATTCATTTTCCAAGATCTAATGAAACAAAACAGGAGGAAATGAGCAGTTAAAAGAGGAAAAGAATTAAACTGCAAAAAAGGAGAATAAATATATTTAGATTTTAAAAAAGAAGAAACACTAGAAGCTATCTGATATTTTTTTTTAACTTGGTAACACCACTTACCTAATAAACATATACAATTGCCTACTTTTCTTAATCTTTTACTTTGTACAATTGTGCAATTTGACCTCTAGTTTTGTATATAGTTTTGTTAACTGTTAGCAATAACATGAAGTTATTCTGTGTCTAAAGAATTATCTACGTCTCTGCAATAAAATGCCTCAATGAGCAATAAATGCATGGAATTATAGCAGAGGTCTTCAAAGCCCACATGCAGAATAACACAGGAGTTTCTTGGGTTATAAACAACACACGAGAGGTTGACAACTGATGGACAAAGTAGCGTAGTCCTGAGAGATGGGTAAAACTAATGTTTGGGTTTACAAAGAGAACAAAGAACAACTATCTATTCTACATCAAGCGCTCCATGTATAGTAAAATCAATTGTAATGTGGACTAGCAGACAAGTGAACAAAATGCAAGTTGCAGAGTGTGTTTGCAAACACAAAAATGACCCCAACAAGGCCCAAGACAGTGGAACAAGAAATCATCAGGATCAGCAGTATAATTCTCACAGAGGAGGACTCAGGTTGTTGATGGTTCTCTATAGGTTTCCTTCCAGGATGAAACCATCAGTCTTAGGACCTAGAGGGGTGGTGAAGTGATGAACATAACACCAGACAAAGGACTGGAAACTGGAAAATTTGTGCATATATCTTTGTAATTGAATATAATTTGAACTAGAAATGTTAGCATCATATCTGGAACAATAATAATTCTTTAATTAGATTGCTAAGGTTTAATTAGGCTGACAATAAATTATTAGATTTGCAAGAACATTATCATAGAACCATAGAAACATTCAGGTTTGAAAAGATCCTTGGGATCACCAAGTCCAACATATAACCCTACTCTACACCTAAACCATATCCGCCAACACTACATGTAAACAACCTTTAAACACCTCCAGAGAAGGTGACTCAACCACCTCTCTGGGCAGCCTATTCCAGTTCCTGACTACTCTTTCTGTGAAAAAGTTTTTCCTAACATTCAGCCTAAATCTACCCTGCTGAAGCTTGGGACCATCCCCTCTAGTTCTACTACCAATTACCTGTGAGAAGAGACGAGGACCAACCTCTCTACAATATCTTTTCAGGTAATTGTAGAGAGCAATTGGGTCTCCCCAAGACTGTGTTCCTTTTGTGGACAACTAGACTTCCAATATAACAAACTGGTGAAAAGTCAAGCAATCCCTTTTGTAAACAGATCACAAGAAATCGGTAGCATACCTCTGGGAGCAGGAGGGAGATCATGTCAGATCATTGATCAGAAACGTTGTCTCTCGCTTGCACCAATTTACCATGCCTATGACCAAATACAAGAAAAGATGTGAAGCTTACACACCTCATGCTTATGCGTTATGGATGCCACTATGCCAGCACCATCTCTCTTTAGTTACCTATATAATAAATATGGGGAGACCAAGGAGCAAGCTTAAGCCCATTAACCTCAACTGTAAGCATAACTATTCAATCAGATCAGAAAAAAATGATCAGTAAGTCAAAGCAGTTTGTTTTGAGCAGTCTCTGTCTAAACTACGGAAGGTTTGGAAACTTATTTCAGCCTATTTAAAAGCTAACCAAAAAAAGTAAGTCCTCTGCAAGCTAGAGGAACAGAGGTGTACCAGTTACACAAGTTTTTAGATACTGCATCTGAAATGGTATAGATCATATTTATGATTCACGCCTCTAAACAAGGAACAAACTTTCATTTTCTAAGGGGCTGGAGCACCTCTGCTATGAGGACAGGCTATGGGAGCTGAGACTGTTCAGTCTGGAAAAGAAAAGACTTCGAGGGCACTTAATAGCTGCCTTCCAGTACCTAAAGGGAACCTACAGGAAGGCTGGGGAGGGACTTTTTACAAGAGTGTCCACTGATAGGACAAGGGGAAATGGGTTTAAGTTGAAGGAGAGTAGATTTAGATTAGATCTTAGGGAGAAATTCTTCAGTACGACGGGGGCAAGACTTTGAAATAAATTGTCCAGAGATGTTGTGGCTGCCCCCTCCCTGGAGATGTTTAAAACCAAGTTGGACGGAGCCTTGAGTAGCCTGACCTAGTTGCGAGGCGTCCCTGCCCATGACAGGGAGGTTGGACTAGATGATCTCTAAGGTCCCTTCCAGCCTATGCCATTCTATGATTCTATGATTCTATGATAATTTTGGTTCTAGTGTCTTACGGTCCCATAGCAAATTAACAGACACTTTCATTAATTCAAAGAGAAGACAAGTATGTAAATTTTCTCCAAGACTCAGAAGTCCATTAGAGTCATAACATGCTTTATTTGCAATTTCCAGGTTTTCCAGACTATAAGAATGTTGACACACAGGCCTCCTAAACGGTTTTGTTAAGTGTGAGTTAAAATCTGTTAATTTTATTTTTTTACTATCTGTTCAAATACTAAATTTTAGTCTAAGCCAGACACTTAGGAATAAACTTAGACAAATTCTCCAATATCATCAAAATATTCAGAAAAAAAAAAAGAAAAAGCTACCTTTTTCATTATTTGCTCACTACAGTGGTAAAAAAGGTGTCAAACTTTTTGAATTTATATTTTCATAAGAGTTCTAATTACTGATCTAATAATGGGCCTGTTTTCATTTGTAAAATACTAAGTTCACTTATGTAACCAAATCTTGATTAGAAACAAAATCAAATTCGAATCAACAGTGAGAAAAATAATAAAAATACGGAATTAGCATGTGATCAACCATTAGAAAAACAAAAACATGCAAGCCATTAGAAAGGAGTCCAAAGAGGAGTGATGATCTCTTCACCAGCAGAGAGTACTACAAAACAGTATTTGTGTTTCTGACATGGTCAAAGGATGCATGAGCTTACTCAGGGATGTACTTCTAGCACTGTTGGCTTCGTAAATTTAGGTGATCTCCATGACCCTCTATTCTTTTGCATCCTTTGGACACATGCATACCATTCAAAATTGAAATATTCCCTATAGTGGTATAACACGTAGCAATACTCAGAAAAATACATGGAGATAAGACAGTTATTTGTTTAACATACTTGTGTTTCACTTCAACCAAGCAGTGCAAAAATGAGTGCTTCTGCATGAAGACCCAATGCAAATAGTTAAGCACATAAGAACCTGTTAAAAAGTCATATGAGAGTTCCCAGATTTAAACTGTTTAACACTACTCCCTTTACTAAATTCAGGTTAAAACTTATTTCCTAGTCCTCCTGTTTTCCCATTTCCTTGTTGTGCTCTCACCCACAACATCTGTCAACCAAGCAAAAGCTAATAACTACGTGCCGTCCTCAAATGACACAAGATTAGTGTTCAAACTAGGAGATTATCTTTGCATTCTGCACAAGAGCACTTAGAGGGTCATGTAATTACTAGGATTTTATAAAAAAATTATTACTGTTGCCTCTCACATGGGTATGAAAAACATTACTATCTTATCACAGGACAGAGGTAATCAATGACGTGTACGTTAACACAAGTGCCCACACATCACAGCTCTGCATATCAGCCTTAAGTGGAAAGGCAACATCAGTGTTTGTTCCTTGGAGGTTGACATGATTCTCATGACTGCTTCTCAAGCCAAGACAAATGTTTTCCAGATACTTCAAAGATGTTTACAATTCATTTTAGATGCCACTTATGGGTATCTGAATTATACATGTGTGTACAATTATTACACAGGTCATGCCATAATTCTATTTATCTTTCCACGTAATTAATTTTAAATCAGGTCACCTTATTTATGGATTAGCTAAAATAATTACTTCTTGAAAAATAGTGTTCGTTGAAATCATTCCCTGTCATAATTTCTTTGCTCAAATTCTTGGCCTTTTCTAGCCTCATACCAGGCTCCACACTGGTGCATAACTCTCTTTTTCTGAGAGACTGAAGGATGATAGAATCATAGAACAATTCAGGTTGGAAAAGCCCCTTGGGATCATCGAGTCCAACCATTAACCCTACACTACAAGTTCACCCCTAAACCATATCACCCAACACCACATCTAAGCGACACTTAAACACATCCAGAGATGGCGACTCAATTCCCCCCCTAGTCAGTCTGTTCCAGTGTCTGACTCCTCGTTCTGTGAAGAATTTCTTCCTAATGTCCAGCCTAAACTTGCCCTGTTGCAACTTGAAACCATTCCCCCTGGTTCTGTCCCTAATTACCTGTGAGAAGAGACCAGCACCAACCTCTCTACAATGTCCTTTCAAGTAATTGTAGAGCATGATGAGTTTCCCTTCAGCCTCCTCTTCGTCAAAGTGAACAGACACAGCTCCCTCAATAGCTCCTCATAAGGTCTGTTCTCAAGGCCCTTCACCAGCCGTGTTGCCCTCTCCTGCACTCGCTCCAACACCTCGATATCTCTCCTGTACTGAGGTGACCAAAACTGAACACAATACTGGTGTGGCCTCACCAGTGCTGAGTACAGAGGGACAATCACCTCCCTTCTTCTGCTGGTCACAAAATTTCTAATACAAGCCAGGATGCCGCTGGCCTTCTTGGCTACCTGGGCACACTGCTGACTCATATTCAGTCGACTGTCAATTAGAACGCCCAGGTCCTTTTTCGCCGTACAGCCTTCCAGTCACCCTTCCCCAAGCCCGTAGCGTTACATGGGGTTGCCGTGACCAAAATGCAGGACCCTACATTTGGCTCTATTGAATTGCATGCAGTTGGCCTGGGCCCATCGATCCAGTCTGTCCAGGTCCCTCTGTAAAGCCATTCTACTCTCCAGCACATCGACACTCCCTCTCAGCTTGATGTCATCTGCAAACTTTCTGAGGGTGCACTCAACCCCCTCATCAAATCATTGATGAATATGTTAAACAGGAGCGGTCCCAGCACAGAGCTCTGAGGGACACCACTCGTGACCTGCCGCCGATTGGATTTAACTGGATGTTGTGGGGGACAGTGTCAAAGGCGTTACTCAAGTCCAGGTAAACTACATCTACAGCCTTTCCCTCATCCAAGCAGGTCACCTTGTTATAGAATGATCCAGCATTTCTTATTTTTAAGAGCCTATAAAGAATTTTAAATTACAAAATCTCTAAATAGTGACGAGTTTCTTCTGAAGTCTATAATTTCACACAGAAATGTACAAATGTTTTAAGTAAATCAAAACTTTACATAAGTCCATTAACATTTTTTATACGTCCACCCCTTATATTCACTTCATTTTAACTTATTTTTCAGCAGCTAAGGAGTATCATGTTAAAATCATGTGAATAAGAAATTTAGAAGAAAAGTTTATTCTAAACAGAATAAATTGGTCAATGGCAATACAGACTTGCTGAGGCATTGCAGAACAAACCACTTTTCATCCTACATGGACTTCCGACTACTTCAGAGCCCCCTCCACCACCACCTGTGTAAGGGAGAAACCCTTCCTTTTTTCAAGCCAGATGACTTGTGAAAGCATATCACCTAGATGTGGGCTGAATTTTAGTTCGGTAAACCATACCCACCCTCTCTTCCAAATGCTCCCCTAGGTCTGTTTCATAGACACAGAAGTCAGGACGGTGTTTAAATTTGCTCAGTCTTGATAGCCAAGGTAGATAGTATTTGGCAGCTGTAACTTCTCCCTCTGCCCAAGATCATAGCTTGACAAAATTTGTTACTGATGCCAAGTCATATGTAACATGATGTCACATCTTCTTACTGAGACATGAAATAATTTTACATATCAAGATGGTAATAACTTTCATTAACAACCTAATTTCTATCACACTCTGTGGCTCATAAGATTAATAATGAGTTTATAGGACACAGACGGTTGCGGTGTCAGGGAACCAGACCAGATGACTCAAGAGATCCATTCCTGGCCTATGTCCCTTTCTGCTGATATCAAACAGACTACAGCTGACTTGCAAACAGGAAGGCCAGTACTTAATTTAATTCTGCAGACCTTCTCTTTCTTTAATTACACGTGTGCTTTAAACATTATGCCATTTACGCACACTCTGTTAGCATGAAGTTCAGAATCAACAGCTGAGCAGAGACTGAGATAATTCAGTTCCCATGTCTCTCAGACACTCCTCATTTCAAAGAAAAAAGTAATTAATTTTCTTAAGAATTCTGTATCTTACTACAGTTTAAGAATACTCAAAATTCATGGAAAGAGGATTGCATTCTTAACAATCTCAAGTACATAAAGTTATTCATGCTATTGGTACTGGGGACAGACAAATTGAAAGTGGGCAATCCACAGAAAAAAAACACTCTTCCTCCATCCAGCCTCCAGTCCAATTAAAATAAATCTAAAAAATTGAATTATTCTGTGAAAAGTCCTGAAACTTAATAAAGAATTCTAGCAGCATATTAGCATCAATTTATTGTGACAGTAGGATCCTTGACATGAACAAAATGGGAAGCTGACATATTTATGGACTTCCGCATGCTTATTTTTTAAAATGCAGAGCCCAGAGGTAAGCCACAGCTGCTGGAATGGGAGTTACAGTATGCCACCTGTTGAACTACCATGAAAGATGTACATGAGACTGAATTAAAAAGAAAGTTGATTAGGTCTATTTAAATTGTAAGTTAGTCAGTCTTAAAAACAATTATGATTAAAGAGCTTTCCAAATTGGCTGGTATTTAAAAAAAAAAGAAAGACCACATCAGAAGACACAGTTCTTTTGTCTTTTTCCATTACTACCTAATTGCTTTTATAACATGTACACATTCAGTTTTCCTTAGAACAAGTAGGAATCCAACAGAGCTGTAACACAGTAATACAAAAAAAATGCATCAAAAACCATCTAGAACAGGTAAAGATTTTGCTGCAATCTCAAAAGGTAGTGACTGTGCACTGTAGAGTGTTGGAGTTTTGCATTTCTGAGCACATGCTACCTAGAAGTACCGAATGCTATTGTGTACCACACATTGCAATCTGCATGATGTTTTTAGGCTGAAACATTTGTATTTTGTATCGCACATGTAAATGCTTCCAGAATATGCAGAGTATTTTACCAGGCTTGGAAATTAACTTTTCTACTTATTCCTGTTGACAGGAAGCCCCAGTGACAGGTTCCCACGCAGGGGAATGGGAGCAGGACTAAGAGCATGTGCACTGGTCTCACTTCCTGCAGTGCCTAGGAAAGCCAACAGAGACAGTGGCTGCTGGGGTCAGCCCAGAGCAGGTCAACAGTGATGAGGCAGGTCCTAGGTCAAGCAAGGATAGCACATCTGCAGATCACCTCTGAGGCCCAAATCAACAGGGTACTTGGCTGGACGTGGCACAGCTGCACCACAGCTCCAACGCAGCTCTGGTGGAATCTGAGGAGAGAGCAGCTGCTCAAAAGCTATTCCAAAGTGAAGATGGAGGAGTGCTTGCAGAGGCCTTTCAGCAGAACTTTCTTGAAAATCCCTCTTCAGAAAGTGAGACTCCCGTACCATCACCTAGGTCAGTCCTGAAGCTCCTGGAGGTGGCATGCACTCAGGGCCCTGACTTCTGCACAACTGCAGTAGACATATCTTCAGTGAGTGCTTCTTCTTTCTTTCAGCTTTCAAGCTATAAAAGCTTGAACAATGGAGCATGACCTTCTGAAGATGTTTTTCAGTCTACTGAAATAAACAGGAGTTGGAGAAGAAATGTAATTCTTGAGTATTTATATGTATATAATAGCTTTTGTCACACATTTTTAATAAGGAAAATGTCAGTTCACTTAGAGAGTACATTCCTAACTATTTGTTGAATTTGGGAACTCTCGTTAACAGTATTAGTATATTTCTCTTTCTCTTTGTCACAACTTCTTGTTAATAAACTTTATGTGATCCCTCAAATTAAAAAGAAAAAGGTGATATTTGACACCTTCTGATGTAAAGGGCAATCCCTCTGATATATGTTATGAAATGGTTGGAGACAGGAAAGAAATATATTCTTAGGAAGGACTTTGGAAAATCCTTCCCAGAAAGGTTTATAGGTGCAACAGATTAGTTTGTTAAAAGCAGAGAAAGGGATTAAGATTTGAGGGGTAATCAAAATGGTCTACAGTAAATAGTGAGAAATGTAGGGCAGGCAACAAAGGCAGTAGTAGCACACAGGCTGCTATGCTCTCTGCTTTCTTTTACCATATGGGGAAATCTGGCTAAGGAGTAGAAACAAAGACAACCAGCGTGATTCTTCAACTTCAGTGGTGAAACAGCATATCCTGCATTGTGTGAGAGGAAGCTTGGACACAGTCCTGCAAATAATGTTTCTTTCCATCATCAATAAAATTCTCAAATACATTCAAGTGAAGAAAGATGTCTGTGGACAATGCAGAGCCTTGAGCAATAGTAGTAAGGAAAAATTACAAAACACTTAACACCTTGAAAAGTAAATAGTAATAGTAATATTATTAGCAGTAACAGTAGTAGTAACAATAATAATGGTAGTAATGGTAGTAAATAGTAATCGTAATCATAATCGTAATCGTAATAGTAATAGTAATAGTAATAGTAATTAATAAAACAATGGTTCTGTAGCCCGCTTCTGAGACTCTTAAATCACTCTTGTTTCAGCTGGAATTATGGGATGATTTTTCTATAAGTAACTTCTTTATTGTGGACTCCAGGCAATCAAGTTCATCACTGCTTAGTTGGAGGGTTTATTTTCCAGCCTTTAAGTGGATCAATTGCTTTTGGAAAGCTTTTCAGGAACTACGAACACAGAGTCAAGAAATCTTTTTTCCCTCAAACCCAGGACATTTATTTCTTATTCATACCATTTGTATGGAGTAGCATAGCTTCTGATCTTATTTCTTATAAGACTTAAAACAACTCCAAAATCTTTAATAGGGTTACTTCAGATTGAAATTAGTGGTAAGATTGAGAAGAAAGCCTGTTATCTGTATTCCTTCCATCACACCAAGGAAGTAAAATACAAAACTGTACTTATGCCAGTGTTTACTGGTTCTCTTATAGATCCTGAATACAAGATTGTCTGTCTATTATTTCACTTAGAAGTATTATCCTTCCTACTGCTGTTTTCTTGTTTGTTTTTTTTATTTTAGTTCAGAAGGAAGCTAGCCATGTTATCTGTGTGATCATAAAGCGTACTCCATAATTTTCTTCTATTATATGAAAAAGTGTAAAGGCTTTAACTTTATTACAGCATATTGCTGTACAGGAAATAAAGATCTTTTCTTACGAACATCTTCTTAGGGTACTGTTCTGAGACCTCAGCAGGCAGTCCTTTAATGAGAAAAAGACTAAAATAATGTTAACAGAATTTGCTATAGCTGCAAGACAAGTTACTAAACTGCCTAAAACATAGCAGATGTACACTAATATTTTAAAACATTTGAAATGTTAGAATATTAAAATACATTTTAAAAGGCAATTATTATCATTCCTTTTTCCTATATATAGGCACTTCTTTCAAAATCTATCAAAAAATTTCTAATCCAAGTCTTCAGAAATGGTATCAGTAACAACTTTTCAAATAAAAAGGAAAGGTAAAGTTATGATACATACAATCAGTAGCAAAAAACTATTTTAAACGCATTTTATCCTGTGTGCTTTTACAATAGCAGCTAAGGTTCACCTATGTCTCTTTTTGAGGCAGAGTACACACTCGAGTCTTGTGAATTTATTCATTGTGACAAGGGGTCCAATAAGTAGTTTAGTTTAGTTTAGTTTAGTTTAATTTAGTTTAGTTTAGTTAGGTCGTGTTTGTTCTCACTACTGCGCATGGCCACTGTTTTTATCCAACAGGTCTGACTGAAAGGGGCACCTGAAGCTCTTCCCATCAGACGGGTTAGATTGCATGCATCCATCATATAGCCAAAATACTTGGAAAAAGAGCATTTTTGGTTATAGTCAAACTTAGTTATATTCAAACTTAGACAGAAACTTAGACAGAAATTTACCAACTGTAGCACCTTGCTCTGGGAGTTATTGGCTATGCTGTGCCTTTTCTGCCGAGCTGTGAAGGATTCTAAGTATCCACTTCTCACTGTAATCCAACCTGACAAGAAGTTATGTCCTGTGTAGCAAACATTCAATTTGCAGCATACTGATCAAAGTTAATAGTACCAGAACAGTGAGCACAAAATATGTATCGCATATTTTCCTATCATTTTCTGGTGGATAACCTTAGATAGATGAGGAGGCATTCTTGGACCACTGCACAGATCCTTATGGCTGAGTATGCTTGTGTCATATGAGCTCTCTTCCTGCAGAATACCTAATCCTCAGTAATTGTTAATGCATGGAAGGAAGAAAATCCACTGGGAAGAGGGGTTTTTAGGGGATAGAGAAGAACTGCACACTGACAGAATTCATGGCTGAACACCACAAACCGTTTTCTATCAAGAACTGCATTTGCATTAATGAGATATTTTATCATCAGCAAAAGAGTATCAACTGTTGCCACAGCAGCCTGCCTTTGCCTACTCCAAGGGCAGGCAAGATGTTCCTGTTCTACCACCACAATAGTCTCTGGCGCTTAGCTCCCAGCAAGCAGAGAAATAAATGCAGCAGTTGCTCATGGTGACGGCAGCCTCTCTGTTTGCACCTTAATGTTAAGGTAAAATGAACCATGATTGCCATATGGGAATCCTTTGCCTTATGGATTCAGATTATACTTAACAGGAATAAAGGTAAATAGTTTTAGGCATAAAACAAGGAAAAGAACAGAAGGCTGCATGACATGCAGGGATGTTTTTCTTTCTTTCAAGATATGGATAGGAAAACCGGTGGGATCCACAAAATCCATTTCTCGTTTCAAAATAATGACAAATTGCTTTGGTTTACTATAGCATAGCAAATATCAAATAGCTCATAGATGTAAATGCTATGAAAATATCACACAAAGAATAATGTATAATAAGCTGTACATCAGGAACATAAATGGAACTGCCTCCTCCCTGAAAAATGAGTTTTAATGGTGTAACCCTGCAAACACAGTCAAAATCACCTCATATGTCTATACAAATGTCCGTTTGTGACACGTGGTTTTAAAAAATCTGATTTACACAAGAACAGTGTAATTTCTCTGTAATTGAAGAATCACAAGAATTCACTCTATCGCAAAATGTAGTATCATATATGTCAAAAAGCTGTTCCATAGCTTTGATTGAAAACCTGTATTCTAGAAAAATATGAAAACAAATTGTCACTGAAACAATTTCTTTCCTCTTCCACAGCTTTCCCCCACAAACATCAGAAGAAATATTTAAATTCTTAGCAACCAAGTAAGAATTACAATTCCATCACTGTACCTCTTAGTAGTACACAGCAGTTTTAACTTCTTTAACTAAGAGAATCAGAATAGATGCAACATTCAAATTAATTTTACTAATTCAGAAGTACATAATTAGTATGTCCAATTTGATTGGTACCAATTTATTTAGTCCCATATCATCAAGATAAAATAAACAGATATGTAAATCTGCATTCACATATCTCTAGTCTCAATTTTAATATATTTATATTTTTAGATTTCACTCACTGTAAAACAGCAGGATACTGAAGAAGTGTTTTTGCTTTGACGTCTAGTATTAAGTTAGATCAAATACTCAATATCTAAATTTATTGCAGCAGATGACATCATCAGCTACCCAATTACTTTAGTACTATTTGGCACAATGTAATTTTAAAAGACCTGGTATGCAGACAAAGCACTTAATAATTCCCCAGCAAATTAATCCCTTTGGTGCAGTACTCAAAGGCATGAGCATAAAGAAAAAAAAAGCAACCTCTTTCAGATCAGCATGGTGTTGCAGCAAGTACCAAGTACTTTTTGACCTGTTAATAACACAAGTGACTTCTTTTAACTTGACATTTACCTTACTGCATACAAAATGGATTACATTCCTTCTGCATTACACTTTGATAATGCTTAACATCGATCGTTTGGAAAACCAGGATCCACTTGTCTGTTAAAAAATATAAATGTAAGCTACACAGTTGCCTGCAAAAGAAAAAAGCTCATGACAATATAGTCAAAATCTGTACAATTTCTGATGCTCCTTGTGCAGCAGGAAGTGAGGTAGCTGAGGCAGTGTTTGTGTGATAAATCTTAAAAGCCTTGTAGCTTAAGTAAAGGGCTTCTAAGAGGGAAAAGCCTAAAGACAGCAGCTCCCATAGAAGAATCCTTCTCTGAATAAGGACAAGTCAGAGCTGACAGCCTTCCTCAGCTACCGTATAAGTAATCATAAGTCTAGTAGTGAAAATAAATGGAAGAAGAATTGAATGCCCTGGGATTTCTATTAAAACAGATCAATACAACATTATGGACATAAAATAAGCCTTGGCCATTTCACCATGAAAGCAAAGATTTCTCAGATGCCTGCTGAGGAAGAAAGAAAGTCTATTCAGCACCAGAAATAATTTTGCTTGAAGAAGTATATGCATTTAAAGACATGAACCAAAAATATTTAGGACGATATCTGTGCAAAAGACCAAATTTGAGAAATAGTAACATCTATATCACATTGAGCTGTGACCTCTGTTGTAGATGCAGGGGGTGATTCTCCTACAGTATGTCCACAATGATACATCTCAACTGTAAGAAAGC
>NW_009726916.1:0-9439 GCF_000703405.1 Apaloderma vittatum
GGCAGCCCGCCCTGCGGCCTCTGCACCACGGCCCACTCTTCGGTGGGCTGGCTTTTTTGCTGATTGCCCACCTGCCTGAGGGTGGAATGCTTTACAGCGCCGTAAAAAATGCATCGTTGTGTAGTTTTATGTTAATTGTATCACAATCTTGAGGGATTTTTTTTTTTTTAAACGGAACTTGGAAAAGAAAAAACCCAGTTCATCCTAACTTCTGACTTTTGATGTGTTCTCTGGTTCCTGTTTGCAGAGCACCGTCCAGGATTTGACAGTCCACCGTGCAACTGCTGAGGATATCGTAAGTTTACTAGCTGGTTATCGGGTGTGTTTACCATACTTATGGAGATGTTTTCTACCAGCGTCTCATCCTCCTTTTTAAGCTTCTGAAAATATTGGCTCTTTAGTGTTAGTTCTTTGTTTATGATATTGTGCATCACCAGCTCTGGCAGTTAGGGTTTTTTCGGTTTTCTGTTTGCATTGGGAAGCAGTAGCTGTAGGTTTTATTACAATAATGTATATAACAGCGTAAAAACATAAATACATAAAAACTCAGTGGAGTAGTTGAAGCTAAGTCACATCTCTGCTTGAAGGACTGAAAGATGTGCTGTATTTTAGGAATCCCTCCAATTCCGAGGATACTCAGTTTTCATCTAAACAATATAACATCCTTTCTTTATACTGAACAACCTGTTCTTTACAAAAGATGTGAATTCCATTTCCTTTTCCTTGGTAGAAGGGATTGACAGCATGGAATAGGCAGTATGAACTGTTGTACTGTATAAATTTTGGGAAGTTACTTAGCAGAGATGGGCACAATAGCCGAGAGAGTGTATTCTGTAAGTGATTAGCTTGATAGCTTCCAGACCCCTTAGCAAGTACCTTACATGTTTGATGTGTATTTAAACTGAATATATATGTGTATATATATCGTTGTTAGAGGAAGAGAGAGAATATCTCTGATGACTGACAATGTTAAATCAGGAAAATGTCTTTTTATATGTAGTATAGGTGATAGTGTGTGGCTTTTTTGTCCCTTTTCAGCTGAGAAAGCTTCTTCTGACTCAGTGGTGTAGGGTAGATGGAAACTGAGACTTTTTCCCTTCACCTTTGGAGCCTTTTTAAATTTGGCTGGTACTGGTGGCATTGTACACTTCTGGATGTTTGTGAAGCTGTCATTGGTACTACTGTGAAGTTAACATAAATAGCATCCAGAGCTTGGATGCTAAAATCAAGAAGAGCTTGTAAGCCTTACCCTGCAAATATAGCTTTTGATTGTCCCTTGATTTTGAAATTATTTCTTTTCTGTTTACATAGCTGCGTCGCCATGAAATACACAAATCGAAAAACAAAGCACTGGCGCATTTGGAGCTGCAGGAGAAAGCACTGAAGAGAAAATGGAAGAAGCAAAACCAACTGGCTGCTGATTCCTTGGAGAAAAGGAAGTTGGCTCTGATGCGTGAGGTGAGAGCTAAGCACTTTTTTAGCCTGCTGCAGATGATTTGCAGCAGTAGCAGAAAACTGCTCTGGCATGCAGGTCAAAATTCGCTCCTCTTCTTGGGCTGCTTGACTGCGTGAATTCATACACTCTCCCTCCTCTATGTGCTGTGTGCATACAGTGGTTGGAATAGGCTGTGTAACATAGTGACTGGTCCATACAGTTGTGCATTTGATCCTTGTTGCCTGACTATGCCCTCTGTAATTCCACAGGCCTCTCTGCATCTGACCAGGAACTGTTTGCAGAGTTAAACTATGTGTTGTGGAAAGTGTATTGTTAGTGTTCTTACTGCTGTCTTGCCTTTTCCTCCTCCTGTCTAGGATTTTTTCTTTGATAGAAACATGAGCATTTCTCTTTCTGGGGGGGACGTCCTTATCTACCATTGCTTATTGGAGCAGAGAAAAGACAGAGTGTGTCTGGAAGGAAAATGAACACAACAAAGGTTGAAGAGCTATGGCTGCTATCAGACAAGCTTGTCATCTGGGGATCAAAAAGCTAGTTATCTAGGCATTCTGAAGCACTCTAACTGAAAATATACTGTTTTAATTTGCTTTTGAAATACTGTACTGTAGCGGCAAACCTAAGCCTAGCTAACATAGACAGTAGCTGTCACTGTCTGAAAAGGAATTTGAATGGTAGACTTAATTTTGTTTCACATGGAAGGTGACTGCTTGCTGTATATTATAAAAACTAATCTCAAAACGTAGTCATTAGCTTTCGGACCTCATCAGCTCTTGAACAAACTTAGAATTATTCTTGTTGGTATAACAATGAGCAATGTTCACCTGGTAGTTAAAATAAACCTGATATAGTAGTCCTCTAAATGTGCAGTGGATTAACCACTGGAGATCTCTTCTCTTTTTCACCTTTTATAAATTTTCAGAAATCTCTTTCCGATCTCTGAGAACACTGAAGCATAGATAGAAACAAATGAAAGTACTTGAAATTGATAATCACCTTTTGGTTCTCTATTTGACATGTAAAATTTTTATGTTAAGGATACTGTGCTAATCAGGTTTCAGACTAATTTTGACCTTTGTTATTTTCATACTTTTCTGCCAAGTGCATTTTAGTGGAATATTTTAAAAAGCTATGCGCTTTTATACAGATTTCTTTAATGTAATAGCAGGCTAACTTCAATAAGACTTCTGTGCAGAAAAAAATTATATGTGACAAAGGTAGATTAGACAACTCTCTCTAAGATTTAGCTAGATTGCCTGTTATGTGACTGCTATTTCACAGATGTGAAACTCATAGTTAGGGAATAGTCTTCTGTACTTGTTGCCATTTCCAGTGACAATTCACAGATTTCAATTCTTCCTGAGTGGCTTTCCGCTTTAAAATTCAGAGATGACGTATTCAGCATACCCTGTACCTACTTCTGAATCAGAAAAAAGATGCTTCCAGATAGGAAGACAAAAGGTGATGCCCAGCAAGATGAAACTCACCTGGCTATTGCTGTTTTGGAACACTGGCATGCTATAGATGGAGGACAGCCACTATTGTCACCTACGCCTAGCTTAGATCTTGTTAACTTAACTTAAATCTCGTTGCTGGCTGCTGTTGTTCAGAGTAACTGGGAGGACTCTAATCTGGGTCTCCCAGGAGAACACAACCAATGGAGATTTTCTCCTTTTCTTGATGGTCTTTGTTCCTTATTTACTGTTGTGAGAGTGTAGCTTCCTATGGCAGTCCTACTGGCTGCAAAAGACTGAGAGACAAAAACTAGAAAGATGTTGCTACTAGTGTGGTTTTTTTTCTTGTAGGCTGAAAAGAAAAAGAACAAAGGTTATAAAATGGATGAGCAACATTTTAATCTTTTGGAGATTTGTCTGCCTAAAAATCTGAACCAAAAAGCAATATGAGTTTGCCCCTGTAACTGTAGATGGTGAATGTGTAGGTACCACACTGATTAGTCTTGTAACAGCCTATTTTTAAAAGAACATTAATGTATTGCGCTGAAGAGTGAGTTATCATAGTGGGGAGGTTTTAGGATTAGGCCTGTTTAATTATCCCTGGTAACAAACTGAAACAGGAGGGAACATGAGTTTTAATGATATTCATAGGTGATACCAAACTGGGGCAGAGTACAGAACACAGTGAATTTGTCAAGGGTATGCAAGTGGGCCCAGAGGGGTTAGAAGCTTTGTTTTCTGCTGATAACAAGCAAATGTGAGCTAATCTACCATGAGAGCAACGTTCTAAAAGTGTTCATAACATGCTCAGCAGGAGGGTGAAGCTTAGGAACGTGCTAATGCTGAAAGAGATATAGTAGACAGGGTGAAAACAAATAAATCAGGATAATTTTTGTCTTATTAAAGATGTCAGTATTAATTGCCTTAGGGAAAGCAATCATGTTTTGGACAGGTAACCTTTTTTCCTTTTTTTTCTTTCCCCTTCTCTGGATCTGGCATGACTTTGGCTAAGAACCTGCATTGTTTTGTCATCAGATGGCTAAACAGAAAGACTAGATTTAGCTAATATCAGATGTAAAAACTGAATAGTGATTTAGAAAAATAGATATGTGAGGTGATTGCAAGATGTACGTTCACTGATTTGCTAAATGGATTAAGAGAAGCGTAGTATACTGCAGTGTAATTCGGCCTCAAAAGACCAGAAAGGTGTGGAAAGATGTGAGGAAACTTCTTGGTGTAACAAAGCATAGGAAAATGGGGAGGTGGGAGGGAAGCAGATGAAATGCCACAGCCTAGAATTTTTTGAATAAGGCTGAATATAAACCAGCAAATTTATCAATGGAGCTCTGGAGGTAACAGCATATAATGCTCTGAAATTGCTGCAAGCCTGATACCTGAGGGAGCAAAAGTTGTCACTCAGTTCAGAAATTTTGAATAGGGGGGCATACGTGAGCCTGTCTTCACTGTGGGATCTTCTGAAGAATTTGAGGTCTCTCTGGCTAAATTTAATTAACCACAATGAATAGAGGTCATTTACATGGCTGGTCTGATCTTAAAGAATAACCACCTTCTTCCCAGGTTGCAGAATATAGTTTTACTAGTTTGCCATTTCCTTTGTGAATGAAACCACAAGCCAGTGAGGAGTTTTGAATTGTGTTTTCCCCAAGAAGCCGTGACTGCAGGCAGCTCCATTCGACTCAAGGTAGCTCTTTGGAATGCAGCTCCATTCAGCTCATGGTAGCTGAATGCCTCTTGCTTTGAGCTCCAAGACCTTCTTCCTTAGGAGGCAGCTGTCACGGTGCTACCGATGGACTTCGAACGCTCAGGGAGAGGGGCCTTGAATGCAGAAGCTATGCCTCGAGAAATGTATGGAGATTCTCAAAACGTCTTCTGATGCCAGATGTTGATTGCAGTGTCTATGTCTCTTGAAACTTTTGCAGTGGTAGGTGGCTTAATTTTTAGGCAGGATTTTCAATAGGCAAGGCTCAATGAAACGAGTCTGTCTGAACTGGTTTGAATCTAATCACATAGTACAATTTTTGGGTGTCTTTCAGATGTATATAAGTGTTCTTTGACTGGATAACAATGGTGTCATATGATTTGAAGACATGTACTGATTTTTATTTCTTTTAGTTGCCACACGTATGTCTTTGTTTTGTAGAGTGTGTCATAAACACCCAACTTGTTGTTTATGTCTGGCTGGGAGCAGAAGGGAGTGAGACGATTGGCTCTAGAGAGAAAGAGGCAGTGCTGATGGGGGACCCAGGAGTAGTAACTGTTTAATTTTTCAGAAAAACAAGGTGAATTCTAGTCACCCAGAATGAAGTGTGATTTTTCTGATCTGTCTTAATTAGAATCTAATTGCACAGTACCAGCTTTGCAGACATTGTCTTGTTGGCTGTTCTTTTGCTAACTCTTTAGAAGAACAATACCACAAAAGCAAAGGAAAAACTGGTCTGCTCAGTATGAAATATTTCCTTATATGCTATGCTTTCAGATTCTGTCTGATCACTACAGTTTGCAAGATGTATTGGAACGATCTGATCAGGTTATGGCTGTGGCAAAAGACTTGTTTGGGGATATTCCTCGCACACGAACAGGTAGACTATCTCACTTATATGGGGCAGTACGTTGAAGATTATCTTTTGGTTTTCATAAATAGCCTTGCTTTGCCAAGTATTCTTTTTAACCGTTTTCATCTCATCATCTGATGTAGTAGAATTAATCGTGTTCATGCTGGGTGAAACACAGATGAGGATAACACCTCCCATGGTCAGGAAGAGTGACCCATGGCCAGTTCTCCTACTCTGCTGGTCCACTGTGGACTTTCAGATCACTTACTATGAAACGTCTCGTGCCCACCATTTCCCCAGCCGAGCTACTGACCTGTACAGAACACTAGTTTGAGCTACGGTAGTAGATCTGATTCTCATTGCTCCACAGATTGACTCCTTGCTCTTGGATGTTATTGACGATTCATCAGCAATTTGTGAACAAGGCTTTTCCTTTTCTTATGCTGGCTTGTAGGTCCTTATCCTGCTGGAAGGCAGGACTGGCTGTTTGCATGTGAAATCTTAAGCTTAAGTTCTTTTCTCCATAGGCTGCCATTCTCTTTTGCTAATAATGACTGTTTCATCCTACGTGCTGCTTCCGCACAAGTATCTTTATGCAGGTGAAAAGGACGAAAACCTGGTACATGGCTGAATGTTTACACGGCTGTGGTTGGTCTTTGGTGGTTGTTTAAAGCAACGTACATCCCTGTGACCCTTTTTGTGTGAAGCAGGGGAACTTTCTTTTTAGTATGGTATCCTGCAACATACTACAGACCAAGTCCTCTGTGTTCTTCCCCGTTTTGTCTGATTCCTCTAGGTTTCCCTAACGTAACAGTGGCTCCTAACTGTGACCTAGAATCATCTCAAGGACCCATTGTACAAAAATGTGACCCTCTCACTCAGGTTTCCATCCTTAGTGAATCTGTCATGGATTCCCAGGTAATGTATGTTCTGTTCCATGCATGTCCTGCCGCTTTTTTGTTTGCACAAAATAAGAATATGCAAAGGTAGAGTTTCCAAGCAGATCTGAACCTGTCTTTTATGTATTGCATACCACGTCTTCTTTTTTTAATCCTTTTTTTTATCCTATGTTGTGTGTGGTCTTTCTTACTAAGTGTAAGTTATCCAAATCAAATGTTGGATATTGCATTAATCATTTGCTGTGTTACTTTCGGAGACAATTACCGGTATCAGTATTTCTTAGGTACTAAAGTAATCTGAAATTCTTCCTGCAGAGGATTGTTTTTATTTTTAAATTACTTTTTGAGATAGAGACTGAAACAAATGTTTGTGGGTTTTTTTTTCTTGAAACATTTTCAGAAAATTGATCTCTAACTTCTTCCTAAAGTCAAATTGAAATTACTCTGAAGTCCTTTTTGTTTTCTTTGTTATCTCCTAAGAAGGCCCTTAGTGAAGTAGAAGAGGAAGCATTATCAGTCAGTCAGTCTGAAGATGGACACCATGACTCTCTGAACTTCAAATCCAGCATCAATTCTGACAGGTCAGTACAAATATATCCATTCAGGTTTCCACCTTCTCAGCACTGGAACTAGACGGAGTTAAGGAGATGTTGCATGGGAATAGCTACGTTACATTTTCTATTCCCTGCCCTTCCACTCTGTTCCTAAACTCGGGATTCTAAGGAAACCCTTTGTTGTAACATTCAGACTGGGACTGAACGTAAGCATGGAACTCACCTGAGCTGTTATAGGTGTTTTAAAAAGCTTTTCCTAGGCTGTACAGATAATCTAGAATCATGATATTATCCAGTCACAATTCACGTTATCCTTGTTTTGAATGTAGGCTACTTCGGTTACTGAGAGAAGAAAATTCATTGGTGAATACTCGGTTGTGGACTGAAGAAGATATGAGAAAAACTACCTTATCGCAGGAATCAAATGTGCCTTTGACTCCAACAATGTTCTCTCCATCATTGGATCACTCAGGTTGGATTTTCCAAGTCAAGGGTTGTTCAGCTGTTCATAGGATCCTGTCTGGAATTCCTTTTCTGGGTGGGGGTGAGAGACAGAGACATATGCTAATTTGGCTCAGATGAATTTTCAGACTAAAAAAACCAGCCCGTGTAACAAAATTACCTTATAGCATACTACTAGGGGTCCAGTTAGCTCAGTCAGTTAGAGCGTGGTGCTCATAACACCAAGGTTGCGGGTTCGATCCCTGTTTGGTCCCCATGTGTTGCCTGAACTAGTTGAGAGGCGTCCCTGCCCACGACAGGGAGGTTGGATTAAATGATCTCTAAGGTCCCTTTCAGCCTAGGCCATTCTATGATTCTGTGAACATACATGAAATATTTTGTGTGTGTAATTTTTGTTTTGTTTTGTGTTTTAAATCAGCCCTCAATGCTACCAGTGTAGTCAAGAGAGTCCATTCAAGGCTGCAGAATGAAGATGAAGATGAGACTGTAGACTCTGCTTACACTGTGAGACAAGTGCTGAACCCGAACTCAAGGAGACAAAAGCAAATTGCAGCAAAAAGTTTAGTACTTCTAAAAATAATGTGCCTCCTTTTGACCCAGGACCTTAATAGCATGATAAAATGTAGATTAAAAGGTGTCTTTGGAAGTCATCATAGCACTAACTCCAAAATTTGATTAGGGGACCTTGTCCAGCTGAGTTTTGGGCATCTCTAAAGGTGAACATTCCACAGCCCCTTGTGGAGTGATTTCCTTGTATTCTACATGTTCATTGGTGAAGCAAAATTCATATGAATCTGGGAACCATAGATACGGCCCTTTGCCGCTAGCCATGGGGTTCTTTCTTATGCAGGGCTTCTCTATTTCTGATACAGCTTTCTGTTCTATGCTGCACAGACTTAGAATGCATTTCAGTACCCATATTCAGCACAGACTTGTGTGCGGGTACTGACGTCAGATACAAACTGTAACATGAAAGGATTGTTGTAGAAGAGTTGCTCACTAAATAAAAGACCTGGAAGCAGCTGATATTTTTAACCTGCTGTTAAAAGCATTTCCATGCTTTTAACTGAGAAGGAGGAAAGTATAAATAGGTGTCTAAGATAAAAGTGCCAAAAAATGATGCTTTAGAGGTACTAATGTGGTGGTAGAAAATTTATTTTTTTTGATCTGAAAATAATCAAAGTGACTGGGGATATTCTTTGGTCCATTTCAGCACAGGTCAAGAGAAGGCCTCTCTTTTGATTTAGTTCAATAAACAATGTAATTTCATTGGTACTGCAAAGCTTTCTGTACAAGTTGAATTTCCAATGATGCTTTTTTTTTTTAAACTCCCTCAGTGAAAAGAAAAACTGCACAGAACTCTGCCAGACAAAGGAGGGATGATTCTCCAGCTAATTCAATCCCCATTGGCCTTCAGAGGGACAACAGATCCAGCCTAGATATTCTCAACCGCATGATACGTGAAGTGGAGCATGAATTGGAAGAATATGAGCGAAGTACAGGTCGTGAGGTTCAAAAAAATGAGAGAAGTGAAGGGCTCACTGGATTTACCTTATCGCTGGTGAACGCTCTCTGCCGTTTGATGCGCTACCTCAAAGAGGTGAGAAGCCTTTGAATTGCTTCTGTAGAATGAATGAAGAAGGGTATAAAGTTACTTTACAGATGTGAACTTTGTTTTTTCCTAACTCTCAGTTTATTTTGAAGTCCGATTATCATTGCTTATTATTTGGATCGCATGCAATTAGGAGTTAAAACTTGGTCTGTTAGAAACAGGTACCACTAGTGAAAGGGAGGATTTGACTGCCCTGAAAGTCTCTCAGTGACTATCAGCAGAAAACAGCAATTGAAAAATTTGAAATTTGTTATTTAAATAGGTTCAGAGTTGTAGCATGGTATTAACTACAGCCTTGTTTACAAATTAATTTTCTTCCTTTGCCTCCCAAAGGTGATGTTATTGTCACTAAAGCAGTGAACCCAAATCCGTAATTTTCTTTCAGGGATTCCTTGGCTTACTTTTAACTGCAACTTCACCTTAAGCAGGAAT
>NW_009726916.1:9470-34593 GCF_000703405.1 Apaloderma vittatum
TGCTTACTATAGCAGTAGACAGCTGGGGATCAATGGAATTCCATAAAGAATACCTGTAAGCCATGTAGAACTTCTATTTTAAAAAAACAAAAAATAGTGTATTTTATTTCATCTCTAATCCAGAGCTATTCAAGATCAGCAGTGGCTCACACATTGAGGAAGTTTGAACCAGATTATGGCAGTTCCTACACTCTTAAGAGTTGCAGCAGTATATGTTATCTAAATCCTAGTGGTCCCATTTCATAGCAAAAGTAATAGATTCCTAATGATTGTGGAACTGTCCTATTTTGATTACTTTTCAGAGTGTATAATAACTGGGGGAGGATGGTAGGAAAAATACTTCACTTCTAAATTTCAATTTTTTTTTTGATCTGGATGTATGACAACTTATTCCTTGTATTTAATCTGTATGGAAGAATTTACTTTAAGACCTGTCTTGGAAGCAAATAGTAAATAATCAGTTCAAGAGTGAAAAGCCACTACCATTAGAAGATGACCTTGGCAGAGGACATCTTGTTTTAAAAGAAGTTAATAATGCTTGTTCTCTGTTAAACTTTAATGCCAAACCAGGGTATTAAATTTAGCTCTTTTGCAGTTATGGGGAAGGGTCTTCTTGGACTTCCAATAGAATGTTTTTCATTTATTAGGAAAACATCCATTTAATAGCATCAGATTTGTGTTATAATTGCAGCTGTAACCCTGTATAGATTGTCTTTGTATTCCACAGAAATGAATTATTCCTGAGCCTCAGGCTTCCTCCAAAACTACTCCCAGATTTTTTGTCTTCTTTTGTTTCCTAGTTGTTACATCCATAGAAAAAAAAGTAACAACCTTTATACTATTCAGACAGAAGACCAAGGAGTCTGTGTTTAATGAGACTACTTATTTTGAAAGATGCATCCTGACTCTTGTATTTCCAATTTTTACGGAATACCTCTGTGATATCATTTGCACTTTAATAGATATGCCTTTCCGTCCATCCTTCTGACCTTCCATTGTGGCTTGTAGAAGTGTCTCCAACTTTCATAAATTTACTACCTAAATTCATAAGTAGAAATACAGAGAAGTCGCTCAAGCTACAAAGTGTAGTTAATTCGGTTTAAAGGTGCTCAAGATACGTGTATCCATAATCTTTAGTGACTTTTCTGCTTTCCATGAAGCTCTAATTACAATTAGAATTTGAGAATTTACTGGGAAGAAACACAGCTTGTCTGAGTATTTCCTGAAACCTGGTCTCTGTGATGCTAGGAATAAATGGAGTGCTCATGTGCACCATCTGTCTTGCCAGGAGAGTTAAGAAAGTTCCGGTGCCTGAATTATAGCTGGCAGCGTGTTTCAGGAAAATTACTTTCCAGCTGATATTTAAAAAGCCTCTGATTTCATGTAAACAACCAGTCTTCAAGAGGTTTTGAAGCTTCTAGAAAGATTTCCTTCCTCTTCTGGGGAGAAAAAAATATTTTCCAGCTTAATTACAAGCAAGCATGTTACTAATTTATTCTCAAAATTATGTATAAAAAGTAGGAACAGAAACTTGAATTACTGAGTCTCATGGAAGTTACATTAATAAGTGATTAAAAAATCAACTCCTACTAGAAGAATCTAGTGAATATAGAAGAGGCTAGAGAGAAAGGGAAAAAGAAACTTTAGCAATGTTTGTTAAGCTATTCAAAATTTTTAAGGGAAAGTGGATAAACCTGACTTACTTCCTAAATGAATTTCAGTGTCACCTGCCAAATGTTGGTATTAATGTTTTTCCTCATTCTCCAAAGAATGCTATTTCTTTGCTGTACTTACAGGGCAAAAAGTTAATGCGACATTAATCTGTGTTGTTATGGTCTCTGCTGCTGCATATTCTGATGCAGCGTTAAAACAGTTTATGTGATTAGAGGTGCACCTGGCAATGGACTGGCATGAGGATAATTCTTGCAGGCTATACCAGGCTCAAATCCTACTTCTAGGAATGGATATATATATATAGCTATTAACTCTGATGTTCTCCCCGTGCATAAATCTAAGACATGTAGCTGCTTGGAAGCTTTTCCTCCAGTACTTGGTTAGTGCTGTGTTACCTATTAGTAGATACGATAGTTCATCCAGATGATCTAAGGCATCAGTAAGATTCATCACTGTGGCCAGCGTTAAAGTTATTGTTTTGTGCTGTCTTTGGTTTCTAAAAAGATAGGATTTTACCCATTTTCTGTGTGAGCCTGCTTCAGTTGGATCAATACAGAGAAGCTGTTCTCTCTAGCTGGAGGAGAACCAGAAAATAGATGGCTTGTCTCTGATACACTTCAAGGAGGTATATCTGCCTGTCGTTGTGTCTAGTGACAGACAGTATCTGTGGTTTAATCTCAAAATTATTTATTCATTCACTTTATATGACTGCAGAGCTATTGTGTCTTAACACTTCTTCCTTGGTGGTCTTCTGGTCTTCGCTTCTGGTTGCGACACCACCAGAAAATAATCTATGGTATGATGGTATGTTATCGGCAGCTCACGATCTAATTTATGAAAGGCAGGTCCTACTTGACTAACGTGACCTGCTACAACAAAGTGATCCGCTTAGTGGATGAGGGAAAGGTTGTAGAAGTTGTCTGCTTAGGCTTCAGTGAAGCCTTGGACACCATTTCCCACAGCATTCCCCTGGAGAAACTGGCTGCTTACGACTCGGACAGGCGTACTCTTTGCTCCTCTTTGCTCGGTGAAAATCTGTCTGGATGGCTGGGCCTAAAGAGTGGTGGTGAATGGAGTGAAATCCTGTTGGCAGCTGGTCACAAGTGGTGTTCCCCAGGGCTTAGTATTGGGGCAGTTCTGTTTCATGTCTTAATCATCCAGATGAGGGGATCAAGTGCACCCTCGCTAAGTTTGCAGATGACAAGAAGCTGGGTGGGAGTGATCTGCTTGAGGGTAGGAAGGCTCTTCATGGGGATCTGGACAGGCTGGATCGATGGGCCAAGGCCAGTTATGTGAGGTTTAACAAGGCCAAGTGCCAGATAAGAACAACCCCATGCAACACTGCAGGCTTGGGTAAGAGTGACTGGAAGGCTGCCTGGAGGAAGAGGACCTGGGGATGTTGGGTGACAGTCAGCTGAACATGAGCCAGCAGTGTGCCCGGGTGGCCAAGAACGCCAAGGGCATCCTGGCTTGTATCAAAAATAATATGGCCAGCAGGACCAGGGCAGTGGTTATGCCCCTGTACTTGGCACTGGTGAGGCTGCACCTCAAATCTTGTGTTCAGTTTTGGGCCCCTCACTACAATAAAGACACTGAGTTACTGGAGCATGTCCAGAGAAAGGCAAAAAAGCTGGTGAAGGGTCTCAAGAAGAGCAGCTGAGGGAGCTAGGTGGTTTAGCCTGGAGAAAATGAGGTTGAGGGGAGACCTTGTTCTCTACAAATACTTGGAAGGAGGTTGTAGTGAGATTGGGCTTGGTTTCTTCTCCCAAGTAACAAATGACAGGACAAGAGGAGAAGTGGCCTCAGGTTGCACCACGGAAGGTTTAGATTGGGCATTAGGAAAAATGTCTTCGCTGAAAGGGTTGTTAAGCACTGGAACAGCCTGCACAGTGAAGTGGTTGAGTCACCATCCCTGGAGATATTATTAAAAGATGTGTAGATGCGGTGCTTAGGGACACGGCGGACCTGACATTGCTGGGTTAATGGTTGGACATGATGATCTTAAAGGTCTTTTCCAACCTAGACAATTCTGTGAGTCTTAATTTTGTCTGTGCAACAGAAAAGAGTACCCCAATTTCTTTTCAGGATCTCTGAGCTTTGGAGATGGGATCTATTTCTCTTATTCAAGGATTTCTTTGAGTAAATGCAGGCAACCATATGGGGAAGGGCTCCACCTGCTAATTATCTGATGTGTTTATGTGACTTCATAGCCTCTGCTTTTTTAGCTATAATGGTCTGAAAATGGCAGTTGTGTATTCCACTTACCCATTACAGGTGGAAGGGACTTCCGTGTCTTATACAGGAAGCCTGCCTACTGCAGTGGTCTATCTTAAAATGACAGACTGATGATATCTTTTGAAGGCAAGAGGGTGTACCGTAAGGTCTGCTTCATGCTCAAGTAGATTACTTTAAATAAACCTTTTTGTCTTCTTGTAAAAAAATGAGTTAAACTTTAGAACTTTTTCTCTCTCTGAGGGAAAACATAAGAAAGCATCTACTTTCCTTTATTTATTTGCCTTTGTTGATGAATTAAGGAAACTAAATAATGGGGAAAAGCAGCACAGGATACTGACCAGTGTCGGCACACCTGAAGTTATTTGATTACTGCATGAAGATTCAGTGACTTACAAAACAGTATCAATGTGGAGAGGCAATGCTTGTAGTTACAGCCTGTGAAGGTTGTAAAGGCAGAAGAATAAGGATGTACAGAATTGCCTACAGTGTTCTGAAGTAACAAAGAAGGAATGGTAAGCTCTCTGGACAGTTCTCATGCCTCGAAAACGGGATTTTGTCACAAAATTAACAAAGTCAGTTTAGCAAAAGGGGGAAGAGCTCCTGCAGTATGATGTGATATGAAGCTGTTCCACTTTCCAAATATGACTCCGTGTTGGTTATAGTAGGTTTTTATCTTTTTCTCCTACTTTAGAGTGAATTGCAGCTGCGTGAGAAAGAGCTGATGAGACAGCAGCATGAGGAGATGTTGAATGAGCACAGGGAACTGATTGATGCTCTAACTGCAGAAATACTTCTAGTGAGGGAAGAAAACACTACTATACAGGTACTGAGCTCCTATCCCCTTCAAAATGAGTTTTTAGAATACTGAGCTGTGTCGAAAAATGTGTGCTGAGATGCATTGTCGTATATTCAGGAGATTTTAACAATAAGCAGAAATAAAATTATAAAATTGAATGAGGAGTCTGATAATAGTGGGGGTGTGTGGGAGGAATATTTGGAAAGTCAGCATTTTATCTTGTGTGATTTTTAACTTCAAAGCCTGAGAAAATGCTGATTCAATTAAACTGAGCTTTGCTTTCTTAATCTAAAGGCTTAAGCATCTGCCTTCATGCTTCTGTACTATTAACACTGCTAGGGCAACAGAGTAGATTAGGTATAATAAAACTTTTTTTTTTTTCAGTAAAGTTTCATTGGAAAGGAAATGGGGTGATAAGTTAGGAAAAAGGAAACCCAAATAACTTCTTTGAGGCAGGAAAGAAAATAAATGAGAAAGATGGAGACACCAGTATTTAATACCTCACTGGAAACCTACAAATTCATGCAGTGGCTTTAAGAATGCAAATTTCTTTTTGGAGCTGCCTGTGGCATATCATCTAATTCCTGTTGCCAGAATACAGATTTCTGTATCTCTTGTTTTTTCTTCATCCTTTAGAAGAAGCTTCAGCAATACATGACAGTAACAGAGGAGCAGCTGATCTCTCTCACACAAGCATTTAAAGGTCTCCCTTTGGTAGAACCTAGAAGAGAACAAAGTCCAAACCATTTTGGAATTGCAAGCAAAGGTCCAGTGAATGGCCAAGGTGTGTGTGCATGTGTGTGTGAAGGATGAAATAGGAATTGTTGGCTGGTTATCCCTGTAGTGGAAAACTTGGTATTTCATAGAAGTCTTCATGAATGAATCTCATTTCAGGAAATTAATATGCTGTGAATTCTGCTGTGAGCACAAGCTGTTTGCTACGAATTATTTTTTAATAGTATAGTAGGTTGTATTCCATCTCCATTGCCATCCTTCTGTCTAGATCAGGACTTGAGGATTAACCTTTTAGCCAAGTCCTAGGCTTGAGCTTTAAATGATATATAGTATATTATGTTTTTTTAAAGGGAGAAGGGAGTAGCCTTTTCCCATTAAGATGACTTACAAATTCATATTTATTCTGAGGGTCCTAAACAAACTCAACCGAATCAGGATCCCACCTTTCTGTTGCTCAGGCAGCCTAATAATGTGAGATTAGTTCTACTATAAAGCACTGGAGGTCGCTGCAGACCAGAAGCAGCAGCAGCAGCTGCTGAGGCCTGTTCACTAGCCAGACAGAAGCTTTTCTTGGTGTTTGTGGCTTTCTCTGAGAGGTGAATGACCAGGTGAGTGATACATGACAAAGATGCAGGCTAAGTCAATAGCGTTTTTGGCCAGACTTAATAAATAATGATCCATCTTGTGTTTTTTACATTCTTTTACCATGAAGTTTTTCCCCAGTTTTCTTCACCGATAGGTCGCTTAAATACATAATTTTTGCTCTCAAGGTCAGTAACTCCTTGTGAATCCCAAGATTTCTTAGAGCTATTTGTATTCCTTGTTAGTTAAATGTTGGTTTTGTGGCCATTTTTGTGGTCAGAAACTTTATTGCTGACTGTTTTCTCTGGAGTTCTCAGGAAGAAGCCACATGCCAATTCCCTTTTTTTTGTGATTTACCCAGGCTTTGTTAGAAGCAAGCAAAAAGTCCTACCCAAAATATAAAATGCAAACAATCAGAAAGGTGTCTCTCAAAAAAAACCAACAACCCCAACCCACAAAAAACCCCACCAAAACAACAACAAAAAGACCCCACTTCCAAACCTTCCTGTTTAATAGTTCTGCAGGTTAGAATTTCCAAATCTTCTTTCTTTATTGGTCTCTTTTCACAGGAAAAAAGCATCTTCCTAAAGGGAAAGCTTCATAAAGTTACAAAAATATTTCTTCCTACTTCAGAAGGAGATCTGTTGTATCCTTCAAGCACCTGACTGGGTGTGAGAGATAGCTAGGTCTAGTAAGAAACCATGTGTAAGTGGACATAGGACTTCTCTGGAGAGAAGAGTGGCTGAGCAAGGAGTAGCGGGGATATCATAGTGACAAATAGTGTGAGGAGGATACCTTGGAAATGCAGTTTTGTACAGTGAAGCAGAGCAGGAAGGTCTTTTTCATTTCTTGACAGGGTCGTTGAATGGTGGGTGGCAGATTTTTAAATTCAGGCTTAGAATCTCAGTAACGTGAACCACAAGCAGTATTTTATGTGAACAGCCTCTTCTGGGTCTTTGCATTTGCAGGCTGCTTTTTGTCACTGACATTTTGGGATCGGGTATGTTCTGCTTAATTTTCCACTAACTTCTCTTCTGGGAACAAATGCTCTGAACAAAATTGCGAGGAGAAGATTCAAAGAAAGCACTGATGGAACAGTAGATGTAAGCACAGTAAAATTACTGTGGTCACACAGCTACTTTCAACTTTGATTTCATGTTATTTTGTTTCTCCCTGGTGTGTTCAAAATAGATGGCAACGTAGGCACAAGCTAGCTGTAGATAAATACAGAATAATTTTTTTTTTTAACTGCAGAGGCGTCTGATTTGATTTAGGTCATAAAAAGATCATCAGAGAGCTCAAAAAAGGCTCTGAATTGTTTTCACTCCACTATTGTTGCCATCGAATTCATGGTATAAGTTCATTAGGACACATGTGTAGGTCTGCTTTTCGCAAGAGAATATTAGCAAATGCAGCTCACTGAAATACCTGTTCCTCACAAGTCATGTCTGTAGGTCTTGTAAATGGGCTACAAACAGGTCTCTTGCTAATATCCTGAAATTGTGAGGCTATGTCCAATACTTCGTCTTGCTCTTAACACCAGTGAAAATTTGTGCTATGCTTCAGTGAAAGAGTTCTGTACCTGGGGATCAGAAGGAGGTTAGCAGTGTGTGGGAACGTACTGTAATCTGTCTTTTCAGATACCTGAACATAGGAGCTGTTATTGAGAATTTTCTCAGTTGTACTAAAACTATTTTTTTGTTGTTGTTTTTTCCCTCTCCTTTTTTAAAATACACTCCCTCTGCATTGTCTCTTTCTTTAGAAAAACCTGATTCGAGCTACTTTGAGCCTAGGGCTGATGCAGGCAGCAGCAAAGGCAATCTGCAAGTCCCACAGGAAGAACTTCAGTTCAAGTTTCTCCAGAGATCAGGTGCTGTGGGAGCTGGTGGAAGCTTGCCATCTCACATCTTCCAGCCAGCTGTGCTGTTGTCACCCCCCCGGCAGAAGAGCAGTCAAGAGCTGTCTCCTCTCCAGAAGGGTGAGATCTCTGTGGCTCTAGTAGACTTGAGACCAGTGTGTTACTGTTTCAGTCTCACATTGTTACCTTTGGAGGTGCATTTTGTATGAAACATTTTTAATCTGTATGCTTAGAAACAGTGGCTCTAAAGCTGGAATATCCTACTTCTGCACTCAGATATGCATTTCTTTACTTTCTGTGTTTTTTGCTAGATTTTCTTTAGACTTTCTGTCGCCTTCAGTTTTCTGTCTATTGTCTGCACTCCTGTCAACAGCAATCCTGACTGGCATTTTTATTTTATACTGGTTTATATTTTCACTGCTCTATGATCTGCTGTAGCTCTTTGTCTGTGACGTACAGCACATCATGTCAGATTTCCGTCCGCTGATGGTGTAATCCTGCTTCCGTCACCTTGAATGGTGGAACTGCTGAAGACTGGAAATCCAACGCCCCTGCAGCCTGTGCTGCAGATAAACCAGGATGTCTGTAGGCTGCATACTCTTGCTTTGAGACAATCTTCCCAGCAGAAGTTTTTCCTAAAAGCTTTGGGAGCATGTTTCCATTGGGCTTCATTTAACACACAGGAAACAGCAGAAGTAGTTTTGGGTGAAATTATGTGGTGCTGGATAACCAGATTGACTCAGGTCTTGTGTCAGTATCCATAAGTTTCAGGAGTGTTTTGGGTTGATAGCTCAGTTCTGGTTGTTTGGAGGAAGAAAGTTCATCAGGGCTGATTAGGGGAAGTATTTCTCATTTAAACTTACTGAAGTGAGCGGAAGGGAGGACCCTTCATGTATCCATGGACACTGGATACAAAACACATGCTGAGAAAGATCTAGGAATACTTGATATTTAAATTAGTGATTCTCAAAATGAGCCAGTTCTTCCTGCAGCTGCCATTGTAACCACATACACTTACTGAACGTGCTGGGCCCCTGTAACCCTCTGTTGTTGAGAGGTGGATAATGACAATCTATAACTAGCTATATGGTTGCTGACAGAAAGTAAGGCACAGTAGTGGGGGTCTGTACCTTCCCTCCTCCTTTTCCCTCTCCCTTTCAGCTGCATTGCTTTGTAAATATTTTCCAAGTTAGAAAACTAACCCCAAAGTCCTTTTGATTTAAGGAGTTAACAGATCAATTAAAAGTTTACATTGAGTTCAGGCTTTTGGTGGTCCTGTGCTGCAAGGAGGTGCGTGATAAATCAGGAGGAAGTGAACTAAAGGTAGCTTTCTGCAAAGAACAGTGTTTGGATGCAGTCCTGTTGAGAACTATTGGATGTTGTCTGTCGTTTGAAACAAGAATATAAAAGTATGTTCCTAGAATTCAGTATAGTTAAACTGTGTGGCAAGTATGTTGTTTCTCTTTTAAGACCGTTAAGGATGCTAAATGGCTTAACAAATATTAAACTCCTTGAATGATTCTTTATGAAAAATGATTCATAAAACAGATTTATGTATAAATTTTTAAATATCATAGTCTGCTCAAGAGGCAAAAGCTAAGGCTTGAGAAGAAATAGGCTATTTGGTATCTAAAGCATGGAAAATCTGGTTTTGATCACAAGGTCAAACTTGGACTTAACATGTAGCAGCTGACAGTGCTGTAACATATTTGGTTGTGTGTGTGATTTGTTATCTGTTTGCTACTGATGACCACAAAAAGTATCTAATTACTTCTGTTGGCCAGGGTGCTTCCATTTTCTTACAGGCTAAGTAAATAGCCAATTTGTTGTTATTCTGGAAGTCTTGTATTATTTTGATTTATTGTTGTAACAGTTTTGTTACCAACCCAGTATAAATATCAGAGCTGAAACACAGGGTGTGTTAGGCAAGGTCACTGAATTTTGGGAAATGGAGGACTAACTAAGTAGTGTTTGTTCTATCAGCTAAGACATTCAGAACAATTTATTTTCTTCTCTCTGACTTCTCTCTCAATCTCTAATGAAATTGTTTAATGGAAGGCACTTTGTAGTAGGAGATACTGAACCTGTCGAGTTACTGCAGTGGGATCTTGCTTAGAGTGGTTTTGATCAGTAACACGACGTTGCAATTCCAGTTCCTGTTTGATTGTTACTAGCTTGATGCAATAAAGTCACTGTTACTTTCCTTGATGAGGATCATGTGTCTGTTTTCTTACTGTTTTTTTTTCTTGTTTGTAGTTTTTACAGCTGTTTCTCAGTCTCCTGAAAACACCGAAAGAGAACCGTGCAAGGAAAGGAGCTCACCTTCCTCACTGAGAACACAGAACACAACTGAAGAAAACTGTCCCATCTCTCAAAGTCAACCAGTTACTCCTGCAGATAAAGGCTTGGAGAGTTCCCACGAGCAAATCAATCTGTCCTGCCCAGGTGACACTAGAAAGAACAACACAGCTGAAGAGTTATTTCAAAATGGTGACCTGCTGGCACAGATAGCAGAGCTCACACGGCAGAACTCTCTAGTTAAAGCTCAGCTGAACAGATTGAGAGGCTTCTCTGAAGACACAAGTGACTGCCTACATCAGCCAGACCCAATACAAAGTGCAAATCCAAGTCCAGACTCTTTGCAGCGACAGGTGAGAATTTAACAGAAAATGAAGGCTGGATTCCTCTTTCTGCTGATCAGGTTTCCCATAGCTTACTGATATTTTAATACTGTTTCTTCTCTGTTGTTTTAAGGAAAAGAGCAGAAGAACAAATATTCTTTTTGTTCATTTACTTGGAGACTTGTAATTTTTTTCATTCTCTAAGGACCTCAACAGTAGTTTCTCATCTTAGGCTTATGTTGTATACGAGTGCTGAAGTGTGCAGCACTTTACAAGTTTAGGACAAGGTTATGCTGCAAAAAGTGGTGTGATTGCAAACATAATCAGGTGTACCTCTTGTAGCTTGGATAGGTGCTGCATCAACCCAGAGGTTATTAGGAAGCTTGTAAAATACATATTTAAATCCATGCCTTACATCCAATTGGACTAGATGATCTTAGAGGTCTTTTCCAACCTCTCTTCCATTACTGTGACCCAGAAGCCCATTAAAGTTAGTGCAGGTAGATCTCTTGGTTATAGTGTACATACTACTTGGGTCTGTCTTGTCAGTCCTGCTGTGGGGTGAAAATCCCAAAATCTTTGATGAAGAGAGAATATGAAGGCTTCAGTTCACCTAGAAAACTTCAAATCTGCAGCTATTCGGTGTCACCCCAGTGAGTGGAGTTAACATCACAGAAATGCCTAATCATTGCCCTTGCTGCTATCTTTACTTTTGTTCAGCACAGTGGCTGAGTTACCGTTCAATTAAGGATCCTGAAGATTTTAAGTTTCCTCATGTAAATATAGGCTGAGAGTGTTGCTGCTTTCCGCGTTTTATTATATTGTGTAATATTTAGTCATTTAGTTGTATAAAATAATGCCAACTTTTTAAAATGTTGTTTTGTGGAAGCAATTACTGGAGCAGGAAGGGAGAGGATCAAAGTGGGTGAAAACCTGCTTTAAAGATGAGTTCCAGAATTCTTCTGCTAAAGATCTGCTTTTGCTTCCGCACACCCTCCTGATTAACTGTTTTCTTAATTAGGGTTAACTGCTGGATGGTTTTTGCTTTGGTTGATTTTTGGTTTTTGGTTTTTGGTTGTTTTTTTTCTTAAATGATACACACAATAACTGGTTTGGGTTTTCTTCTATTTGTAGGAAGACCACTTTAAATGTTGTTCTGTATAGTCAATTAAGGGCCTAGACACAGGACAGTGTAAGGGACAAAATCAGATTTTTCGCAGGAGGTGCTATGTAATTACATTTACTTTCAGTTTGAAAATAAAATGCATAGAAGTGCTTGAAATATATTGTATGCTCTCCTTGAAGGTGCAAATGTTAAGTTTTTAATTGGAAGTAATTATCCAATTATTCGAGTAGACTCGTCTGGTGGTATCGAAGAGCTTGGAGGAAAGAATAGCAGAGCTGAATCATCAGAGTACAGAAGCACGTGATAAACTCTTGCAGCTAATAGACCAACAGAAATTAGCTGCTGCCAGTACGGTCCCTCCGATATCTCCTGTTCTGCCCCCATCCCTAAATTATACTGGTAAGTGCCCAGGTTCAGGAGAGACAAAAACTAGTAAGATGATGGCGTTTTTTCCCCTTTTGAAAGTTCTCTGATTGGGTCAGTGGTTGTGGTCGGCAGTAACGCTTGCTGTTAATGACTGTGTGGTACGAACACTCCTTACTTTGGAGAACTAAAAATACATAAGCTAAACTTCTCCTGAACTTAGTTTCTTAGTAATTAGTCTGCTGTAAATACCACGCTTCGTGGTAAATGTTCTTTGCTATGTCCTTGTCTGATGGGCAGAACTAGGCTTTTTAGTCAGTCCTCTCAGCTGGAGAATCTTTTATAAAACAGTTAAGTATTTACATCACGCTTCTAAAAATGATGGCAGAGTGGTTGTACAATTCTCAACCGCATTTTCGTTCTTGGTCTTTTCGCTGCTCCTTCCATCAGACTACATTGCTGAGTTACTGCTAGCATTAATAGAAGGAAATAACTGAAGCTTCCAGTTATCTGAAGAGGTAAATCAGCAAAAAGAATATTCTTGTCGATTCAAGATTTGTAGATTAGCTTCCATGTGTTGGAACTATAAACAAAAATACTCTCCAGCAGGTGAATGGCTGTGTTAGCTTTTCATGAAGTCATTGTAATTACAGGCAGAACTGCAGGTGAGCATGTACACATATTCTGTCTAGGACACCAACTCTTTCCACATTCCTAAACCACAGCGGGTGTGTAAAGGGAAGGACTTGAGGGGGAAAGGAAGGAGAGAGAGGAGAGACCACAGGTGTGTGCATATGCATGCAGGTGTATATGCAGTGACTCCTACTGCAATCGTAACACTTTTAACAGTTCTACAGCTGTTGTAATATAAATTTAGCACAATAAGTAAAATCTTAACAAAGTAAAGAATTGGGAGGTCTTTAAGCTTCTGATTGCCAAACAACAGAACATTTATCTGTGGAAGAATCATTCTATACCCGTGCACGTTGTCCACAGTTGCTTTGAGTATCTGCTTTCATTATCTATCATTTTCAGAAAATGGATATGGGTTTGATGTTTAGCCTCATGTTTTATGCCTGATCTGTATATTCTGTGCAATTGTAAAGAGTTGTGATGCCCCCTCAAAAAATGGGAAAATGAAGCGAGTGGTGTGGAATGTTGCTGTGTTCTCATCAGACTCAAGCTATCATTTATTGTCTAGAAAATGCAAGGAGGACAATTGAAGTGTCTATTCCCACAGCAGTTGCTTCGAAAGAAGACAGTGTTTCCCCAGCCAGTATGAGCAGTATAATAAGGTAAAAGTTAACCCTTTACTATTTCATTTTTGTAGTGTCTTGGTTACCCACACAACAGAACTTAAACACTGTGGAAAAATCGCCGTGTCTTTCTTTGCCTTCATGGACTTTCCCCAACTTCATTGTACTCAACTCTGTTTAAATGGGACAAAGATCCAGTAGCTGTTTCACAGCTTCCATTTTTTTATATTTAATTACCTGCAACGTGACATAAAATGGATGACATGGGTTGTTGAAGACTGTTGATGAGGGGTCCTGGCTTGGGATCTGAGATGTGATTCTAGTAGGCACTTCCATTTTTCACTTTTTCAGTCTCTTTTTAAATGTCTGCAGGTCTTTAGGAGACTCTAGCAAACCATGTTCACCTCTAAGTGCCACATCAGAAAGTGTGAAATTGACTCCTGTCAGCCAAAGACCAAAGGTAAGACTGAAAAATCTTTAGTCAGAACGCGTGATTCCAGTGTCATGTAAGGAAAAAGCAAGACAAACAAAGGAGGGGGGAGAGCTCTTTCCCACCTTAAATCTACAGACGCTAATAGTAATTGATTCGTGGCAGTTTGGATTTTGGACAGTTGGGAAGGGCAGACCTGAGTACTAGTGACATTTGCTGTTTGGTGCCATAGAGCTGCTATTTTCAAGTGAATAATCCTGTAGCTGCATTTTCTGCTGTGGCATCTGCATGCGTTAGAGCTGTGAACCTCTGGCAGCCTTTCCTTGGTAGTTCCAGAGAATTTCAAGTCATTGTTATGATGTACTTGTAGAGCTACCTGTAAGAGGCAAGTGAGCTCTTAGCTAGCCATTGCACAAGTCAGTTGCTCAAGAATAAATAAATCCAAATGCAAAGAAGAATCCTCAGCCTAGGTTTCTGATTCCTGTTGTGCAAAGAGAAGAATAGACTACAGGAAGATGCTTTCATGAGGAGTGCCAGGCAGTGGTATGGTCTGGTAAACCAGGTATAGATCTGTTCATATGCTTGAAAGCAACCGTGATGAGATTAATTATCTTTCCTGATGTCCTAAATAACCTAAATTAGGAGTGATAAACAGAAGCAAAGTTAAGGTCCAAGAGTCTCTATCCTGAGAGCAGAGTGTACATCCCCAGAGGGGAAATTTGGAATACTTAAGGTAGATGTGGCTTAAACTAGTTGTCTATAGTAAGTGATATATGACTCCCTTGATGGTGCCAACAGCAGACAATTGCTGTGTATCAGTGAACTGATACATTGCAGCCCTGCCCAAGCCAGCACTAACTAGTAAGTCTGAGGGAAGATTGATGTATGAATTTCAGCTATTTGGTTTTTTTCTCTTGTAGGTGGAAAAGCAAAAAGAAGAAGGCTGGTTTGCATTGTCAATGCACGTTACATAAAGGAAGGGACACTCAAGTCCTCTATTTTTTTTATTTTTCTTTTTTTATAAATCACAGTTAGGTTGCAGTAGTTCAGATGCATAGTTTAACTCTGAAGTGCTTTCATGTCAGTATAAAAAGGTTCGTATTTGTGCTGTACAGAGCGCTACAGGAAGTCCTGGGAATGAGTTTCTGAACTGGACATGCTGCTGTGACATTATTAGGCCTTTTCACCAAATAAATCTTTCACAAGATTGTAAACTCAGACTGTTGTAGCCATACCGATGAGCATCTGATACTGGTTTAGATATGCTGAAGACAGGAAGTTTTAGAAATTGCCTGTGAAACTTTCTGGAACGTGTATTCACATGAGATACAGGAATGAAAAAATAAAGAAAAACTGAGATCAGGGAATGTTCAAAAGCAGCTTGGAGATTAGGAAGCCGGTCTGTTCCTGCTGGATAAGAATTCGCATCAGAAATAATTTGTTCCTTCTGTGGTTTACAGTTGTTCCCAGAAGTTGTTTTCTGTGCAGTTAACGTATCAGGTTACATCTGGTTTTGAGGATTGCTTTTTAAACATCTCGTTTAATATTTTTATAGTAAATATAAAGTGGCTATTTGAAGTTGAAATCAGAATCTTTATTTGCTGTGTAGTAAAGTATGCTCTCTTGATACAACAGAAAACTGTGATACAAGTGTGTTATGTGTATACTACTATAATGACCATGTCTTTACGTTATTTTTATTGGACTTTTTAAAGTAGCCATCATTTTATTATTAACATTTAACAATAAAATTTACAACTGAGGAAATGCTTATGTATCTGTTCCTTATGTTGTAGTAAATCTAGGTAAAAATCTTTGTAATGGAGATTAAAGAAAAATGCAAGTCTGGGGAAAAAAATATCTGCAAGTCTTCAAGCCAGATTTTGACTAAAGTTGTTTTAGTATTTTTCTTTTTTTAACTCTTAAATTTGCCCCTAAATGTATTGATGTGGTGGGGCATTAGAAGAGGCCAGGCCATATCCTTTCAGTCAGTTCAGTTTTATGAGAAGGAAGAAATTTTTTTTTGTTTTTTTTTTTTTTTTCTCCTGAAGGGGAGTTTCTTTTAAAAAATCTTAAAAAGAAGAGCTGTTCAAATACTCATTGACACTTCTGCAATTTATTTTTCCAGTGTTAACGCTGAAGAAGGTTTATAGTCCTGTATTTTGTGAAATAACAGTTAAAATTGCTTTGAAGAAGTTCCCCGACTCATGCAGGGGCAAGAATGCCAGGGCTGGGACGGGCTACATAGCCATAGTGCCCACACATTAATGATGTTGCTCCTGGCTTCCTCCAAGCTAACAGTTGCTTCAAATGTTCCATGACATCTGAGATTCCCTTTTGGAACATGAGATTGGAATTAACCTTTTGAGTTATCATCTGGTTTCCTTAATTTGGAAACTGCTCTTATCAAGTAATTGCTTGTTTGTAAGTTGAGTCATCTAGTTGTATTCTAGTCTAAAAAACACTCTGTGAGGTGAGAAATACTGCTGGCATTCCTTTGCATTGTTAGTGAAATCTGAATCTCCTTGAGATCGGTAGAACTCAGGTCCAGGAGGCTGACAAGTCTGGCTTCAGAGTCGGGACTAGTGACTCCATCGAACTGTTGCCCCATAAAGCAGTGTCTGTAGCACAGAGCACCCAGCTCGTGGCCACCTGAAGCGCCAGGACTGTGCAGAGCTCCAGCCTGGCTCCCAAAATCCATGTGGCTGCAGGAGCAGAGCAGTACATTCAAACCAGTAACTCCCTTCTCTCAGCACAGCCAACTGGCCTAGGTGCCCCTTGCACTAATGTGCCTGGTCTGGTGCCAGAGCTCGCTTTCGGCAACGTCTGAGTGCTCTGTGCTCCTCTTGGAGGGCAGGAACGTTCCCGAGTGCCTCTAGACACCCTCCTAGCAGCTCCTCCACAGCCTTTGACTGAGGGTTTGCAGCCTTCTACAGCTCAGACTGGGCTTACCCGGTGCTTCATCGCTTAAAGGGAGCTGCGGTTGGGGTGTCCTGGAAGTGTGTTTGCTGCAACTCCTTAGGCTAGTGTAAAACTGAAGGCAGTTGCTGAGAAACTGTGTTACTGCTCGAGGTCTGGGGTTTTTTTGCGTGTTCTAGACCAAGCAACAAAGCGCAGCTGTCCCTAGTGGTGGCACGTCTGACGCTTCATATCAGATGGAGAAAGTTTTAGGATTTCATTTGACCTTTATTCTTCAATTGTATTAGATCGCAGAAAGGCTGCTATCATCTAGTCCCTAGTGCTTTATGAGTGCGGTGTGTTTTATTGCCAATGACTTTCTGGTGCTTCCTTTATTTCCGGGCCTTTCACGTTCTTCCTTTTTGTTTTAAATGGCAGCAGAAGGATATTGGGCCACAGACCGGGGTAAGCACAGAAGTAAAGAGAAGAGCTTGCAGCCTTTGTTTTCTCTTCTCCTCTTTCATCAGGTGTACCACATGAGAATTGGTTTCCTTTTGAAAATATTTCCCTTGGACAGCATGGGAAAGTTTCCTATATGTATTTTGATTACAAAATTCTAAACTAAAAACTTCATTGCAGCTAGTAGTTTCATTTTATTTTTGGAAATGAGAAAACTCTAGGGGCTTCTCTGGAGTTTTTGATGGTTTCTGCTTTCATAGCCGTTAATTCATGCAGTTACATGAAGGAAATGGCACAATGTGTTGCCTTGTCTGGGTCTTATTTTGGTTTTGAAATACTAAAAGTTGATAAATAGCAGAGGGTAAGGAGCAGAGACATGAAGTCCAGAAACAGATCTTGCTTTCTGCCTTTAAGCACTTGTTCCAGTTTCTAGAGATAAAGTGGAAATTATGTAGGTCTGATGCTTTTTTTGTTTTACATTGGGCTTTAGGACATGTGGAGTCCATAATGTCTTTTTAAATGGAAAAATCTCAAATGAGAGCATTTCTGCTTCTGCTGAGCAGAGCTTCACGTGGCTTGAAGCTGGCAAATCTCCGCTATTCTGTGCTTGACACCTGGCTCAATTCCCTAAGGTGGTATATCGTGTAACACAGGCACTGCGATTTGCTGTGATTAGTCTAATTCTTTGGGAAAAGGCACGGGAATAATTTTTCACATCTTAAAGACATCTCTGCATGATGCATGTTTAGCTTTTTACATAGTGTTTGTTTAATCTAAAGAACCTGAGATGTCCATGAAAGCATTCGTAACCAATTTTTATCTGGTGCAACTGAGGCACAGAGCAAACTGGGGAAAATTCCGTGTTTCGTAGAATCATAGAACAATTCAGGTTGGAAAAGACCCTTGGGATCATTGAGTCCAAACATTGACTCTACACTACAAGTTCACCCCTAAACCATACCACCCAACACCTGATCTAAACGACACTTGAACACATCCAGGGATGAAGACTCAACCACCTCCCTAGGCAGTCTGTTCCAGTGTCTGACCACAGCCAGCTTAGCCATAAGGATGTTGTGAGGGACAGTGTCAAAGGCCTTACTGAAGTCCAGGTACATCACAGCCTTTCCCTTATCCAGTAAGCAGGTCACCCTGTTATAGAATGAGATTAGATTGGTCAAGCAGGATCTGCCCCTCATGAATCCATGCTGACTGGGCCCGATCTCCCTGTTGGCTTTTTTTGTTGGTTTCTAGTCCCAGTACAACACTGCCTCACTTGTGGGCTGGTCATGGACATACAGTGCCCAAGGTCTGTGAAAGATGTGCCCCCGAGTTGACACAAGACTGAGGAGTCCCGAGTTGCCTCTGCTCTTGAGAAGCACGAGTTTTGATAAAGTCCTCCCGACATATATGTTTCTTCTGGTTAGGTGAGCACACCCCATCCTGAGAGCTGCCTTGTATGTGGTCCTGTCCCAGGGCAGGATTCACCAGCCTGTTCTTTTGTGTTCCCTTCTCTGGCCCTTGAATGCAGGGGTAAGGGGAGCTTTGCATAACATGGAAGAGGAAACACAAGTCTCTGAAGAGAACCTTTTTTCCCGTGCTAATAATGGACAGCTAGAAGAATTAATGTCTATGTTCCTTGTCTTTCAGCTTTTAGACATCCAAGTAAGCGTGTTGCATCAAGAGCATTTCTCCTGAGCACAGAGAACACAGGTGTTTCTCACTCTTAACTTCAAACCCACCAGTTCTCTGGATGAGGAATAAGAAGGTGTGGGGCAGGCAGGAAAAGGCAGAGGCCAGAACAAGTGCCTGGCTCCAGATTACGGTCAAGCCACTTTTAACTCAGTAGCCTCTGTTTGCTGCAGGGGATTGGACTTTCAGCTGTGGGTAGGGTGGAGCTGAACTGAAGAGCTGCCAGGGCTTCTCCCCTGCCCCAGGCTGCACAGTGCAGTTACTTCACCATTAATAACACTTAGTCACCATCTCTGTTCTGGCCCCAGCTTCTTGAGAACTGCTACATGCAATTGAGATAGCACCAGAGAGGAAAAGGGCCAGTGCCTCTTTTCAGCTCAGACAGCTTGCGAGGCATAGTTTCAGCATAAGCTTAAAAAAAGTAAAAATGACTCTTGTCTCTGAGAGTGCTTGCTGTGCCGTCTGTGTACAAGGGTACACAGCACCTGGGTGAGTTTCTAAGGCAGGAATAGGGAGTGAGGTGCTTAGGAAGAGCCATCTTGGAGTAGAGAGATGATGCAAGTCAGCTTAAATTCTTGCTGGGACACTCAAGTAAAAATCTTAATACACATCTTCCTTTTCCTCCTTTTCCTCCCTTCTTTTCAGCAGAAGGTCTCAACAGCAGCAGAGTGAGGAGAACAGAGCTGAGTTGCCCCTGCACATGCAGTTCTGCTTTCTGGCCATCAAAGTAAACAGCAGCGGATGCAGTGTGCTAGGCCCAGGAAACGAGCTGGGTACATGAGGGAAGGAGGAGCCTGGGGCAATCACGCGAATAAGGATTGCTATGCTGAATGATTGCTACGCGAGTAAGGATTGCTACGCTGAATGCAGCTGCCTGCTGGCCGGCTCAAGCTTTCCTGCCTGGAAACAAATGTGATAAGCAGGCTGGGCTCCTCTGCACAACTGCGGCTGGCCTGTACCTGTTTGAAACAAAATGCTGACTCTTATTAAACTGACATCTGCTCCTGCACGGAGCTAGCCCTCCTGAAAACCTCTTGTAGTTTCCTTCAGGCAGTCAGATTTTATATTTATATTTATATTCCCATACATATACATGTATGCTTAAAAATATTGCTTTGTCCGGTCTCATACTGGCCACAAACCTCATCTGAGCAAGTTCCCTCCTCTCGCTGCCCTGTGGCAAGGCCGCGTTTTTGTTTCTAGTGCTACAGGGAAGGTCCCATTCTGACACTCTTCTCCTCTGTGCACACACTGACATTGCGCTTAGCCTGTGGGGCCGAGGGGAAGGCGAAAGGGTGCTGCGGGTTGGGATGCTGTCTCAGTGACAGCATCAAAAGGCACGTTCTGATATTTCGTGCTTGCCCCACAGACACGTTCTGTCGCAGCATTTCTTCTCACCACACAATGCCTCAATCTGTAGCTGCTCTATGAGCTGCAGAACTAATTCAGCCTGTTTTTCTCTGGAGTGCTGCCTCATTTTTCCAGTTGACCCTGCCACCACCATAATAGTTGCCACGTAATATCCTACTTTAATATCCTCCTGTCTCTCGTGGTCCTGGCAGTGAAGGGAAAGAAGAATGGCTTCATTGTCTTCTCAGTGTGAATGTTGAGTGTCATATTTATCAATCTTCTTTTGCATGCAGGTACAATACTATCTTTCAGCTAATTTCTGTCTCAAATGTGGCTCAAGGGAAGGTAAAAAGGTTACTTCCCTGGCACATAAAACTGGCTTCCTTCAAAAGCCTGGCTTGAAAAAAGATTCAGTTTCATCTTCCCTTCAGAATATGTAGGCAGGATTCAAGAGAGATTAAAAAGAATATATATAGCAGCCGAAAGCTGAAAGTGGCAGCAGGTGCCTGGAAAGCTGCAGGGAGGAACAGAAAGCAAGAATGCCTGATCAGAAGCCACAGCAAGGGCAAGTCTGCACAAAGCCGGCAGTGCTGGGTGCTTTAGCTGCAGCTGCTTTTGTTTTCAAAGGGCTCCTGCCAACTGAAAGAGATACTGCTTGACTACCTCAAGCTCTGAGTTTCCTGTTGCAAATCTACAGGACAAGAGAGATCCACCCATCTCTTTTGCTGCTTTGTATTTCACATGCTACCAGATCTCTGCACCCTGTCCACTTCCAGTTTACTATTTCAAGGTCAAGTCAAGCACCTGCATGTGGTGGTTGTGCCCCTTTCATCAGTTGGTACATGACACAAGTTTAGTCTGCCAGGTGTGCTGTCTTGCTGCCTGCTTGCTTCACCTCTCCCAGCTCATGCTGCAATGGCTTAAGTCCTTCTGCTGGAGCGTGAGTTCGATGTGTGACAGTACCTCACAGAAATGTACTTTGGAGTCTGGCATGAAAATGAACAGAGTTGGGCTTGTGTTAAATGAGGTCTTCTGAGTTTCAGATCATTTTAGTCTCTTAGGCTCAACTCCAGCCCGAAGAGAAAAAGCTACTAGCAAATTGAAAAGAGAGGGAATGTGTGAGTATATGCGTGAAGGGAGATGTTTGGTTGTGAAGGTGTTGCTCCAAAGAGTGAATTCCCCAATAAATGCCTTCTAGGAAGTCTGTGAGAGATCCCAGAGCAGAAGTCTTCCCTTTCCATCCCAAGCGATTTCCCCAAGCAGGGGATCAGTTTTGTCCTTCTGCAGCAGCTGTCACATTCTTTCATGCCGTCAGCTTGCAGAAATTTTGTCATGTGAGCCTTGGCCTGGGACAATTTGCTCATGTGCCTTCTGGGCCCAGCTCAGGCAAAGGTCAACTGGCACCTCCTTTTCCAAAGGCAAATTTGCTCTCTGCAGTTTGATGTGCCATGTTGGAGAGCAGTCCTAATTCTTCATCTCTCATGGGAGTGACCTCTCCCACCTGATAGAGAAAAAAGGGTAAGTGACAGTTGTGTGGCCCCACAAGTTATAGGGCACTGGCCAGTAGCTAGACTGCTGCAGGAGTCAAAGGAGACACAAAATCTACCCAGAAGTTTGGGCTGAGACAGGAACACATGAACCCAACTGAAGGCAATTTCTTATAACCAGGTGCACACAAAACTGAGTCTGAGACGTCATATTTACAAAGCCTGGAGCCAGGGGAGGGTCTCATTTGCAGAGACACCTATATCATAATATATTAATGATGTCTACATTGTACTTCATACCCAACTGTGAGCCTGTTACCAGATCTAAACTTGCTTCACATCTTGTGCTGAGAGGCAGGCTTGAGTGAGCACCAGTGTATGGAGAGAGAGGTGGCTTCACTCGTAGGCATGGCTGTACTCATTCTGAGCCTCCAACCTTCCTGCCCACCTTTCCTCACAACTGCACCACACAGCTAATGAAAGCAGCCAGGCTGGGCAAGGCATCCTTATCAGATGGATCCTAGCATCGTGGGGAGCCCAGGGTGAGGTGGGAAATGATGTGTTGAGTACTCCCAGACCAGCCTAGCAGCTCTGCCATGCTTAGAGAAGTCTTTGAAACACAGTAGCTCCCAGAGTTGACAAATCCATGGTACAAGTGGACTTGCTGGTCAACTGGGAAGTAGCTAACCGTCTGTTCCCCTCCTCTTTTCTTTGCAAACTCCCCAAATAAGCCTTTTTCCACCTTTTTCTGGCTGTTGTTAACCCAGGCTGTGGCACTTTGACAGGTTCTCTGTTTTCTGTCAAAAAGACCTTCTTTCTGAATAACTTTCAAAGCTTCTTTTTATCATCAGTCATCTTGGACTTTTCTGCAAGCCCAGGGATTGCAGGCCTGCTCCTCGCTGTCCTGTTCACTAATGACTTTGTTTTCAGCACCTTTTCAGTTCATTTCTCATGGCAGGATATCCATAAATAGCTCCCTCAAATTAACAGAGGGAGCAGGGACAGGGAAGCATAAGGCATGCCATTCCAAAGGTCATGAATGGTTTATATCCACGCTACCCACAAAGAGTCTAGGAAGGAAATTATGCTTTAAAGATTTTTTTTGTATGTGATATAAAAAATTTTACCAATATTGCTTCAGAAAGATATAAACAGAAAAGCAACATAAAGCTCTTCCCAGAATCAGCTAATTAGCAAGTACAATAGAAATACTAGTCAAGAGGCCTTGAAGGGAAGGTGGAAGGAAACTATCAAATCTTTCATGTCTATGTGATGATACAGGGCTTACTGGTAGGAAACAAGAAGCAGAAAAACAGGAAAAAGAGGAAGGAGCTGACACTCAGAGCAAGGCTCTGATAGGCATCTTTAACAATAGGAGCAAGAAAACTGCTTTGAAGAGACATCCATTTCAAGTAAATCTTAGGTCAAATGAGAATAATTACCTATCCATTAACTCTTACAAAATGAGGCAAAAAGAAAACATTATTGCTTAGTGTAATTTTAATGACACATTTTCATTGTTGCACTTTTGTAGCTATGCTCCTTTATTGCCCATCAGTGTTTACAAGTTAACATGTTCCTTTTCGCATCCTTACTTTTTGTCCAGTTACAAAGCAAACTCTTGAGTAATCAAGACAGGAGAGGGCCTCCCAGTCAAATTCTTGCAGTCCTTTGCAGCCAAGTGTGTTTCTTGAAGATATTCACAGGGCACCAGCACACAATGTATGTGGAGTTGCCTTTGCCGATTTAGGACTTGGTGGCATAGGAGCTTCCTCCACTGGTTTTTAATAGCTGAGAAAGTAGTATTATGGGTACAGTAATCAAATGAGTTTGTACTAATGCAGCTTCTGCTTCACAGGCCACTGGGTTAGCTTTTGGTTTTTTTTTGGCTTTTGTGACCATTCTTCTCTCCAACCCATTTCACTGGGACCTCCTCTAATCATCTGGAGGTTGCTTCTGCTGCATGCTGATGGCTCATGGATACATTAATCAGCAGTGATCTGTCCTGTGCTCCAACATAATCAGCCTTGGGGTAGATGATCAGATCAGATCAGCTGAGGTGGAACTCCAATTGCCAGCCACAGCTTACTTCACTGTCTCTCTGCAGTGATGGAAAATGCTGCCATGCTCTAGGCAGCTCATTTTTTCTGTGCAAAGGTGACATTATGATTCTTCTGTTTTCTTCCCACACCTACGCTTACAGTGTTATTTGCTGTTCCTTCCACCAGCATGATTAAAAGCACCAGTCTTTCCTCTCTGCCACGATGTCTAATATCATTATCAAGTCATCTTTTCTCACAATTACTGCAACCTTTATCCTCTGTAACCTCTGCAGCAACCACTTCAGTTCCTAACAGTTAATCTGAAGGAGGCTGCTAGAGCATCTCTTTTTTTGATGAGCTTCAAGGTTGTAACCACTTGATCGTGACCTAAAACCTTGCTCTCATACTACCACCCAGAAAACAGAGAGATGTTTGAGTGTATCACACAAAGAAAACAATGCCTTTATCAAGCCATTATCAGACTGGGTGTCCACGGGTAGGATGAGCTCGCTAGCCTCCTGGCAACCATCCTAGGAGAAGGACAACTCTAACTCCAAACCCGGGCAGGTGGAGCTTGTTTAGCCCTGTAAGGCCATCCATCTAAGAGAAGGATACTCTAACTAAACCTACGTCCTGAGGACTTTGCTGTCACCGTCCAAGCTCGCTAGGCCCTGGCAGATGAAGCTTAGGAGTAAAGGGTGGGGACAGTTCTGCGCATGCTGAGCCTCACCTAAAAAATCCATTGCGCAGGCTTGAAGGTTACACCCACATTTGTAAAGTCCTGTAGCGACAGGCGAGAGACGAAACGTCAGGTGATAAGGTACACTGGAAGCTGCAGACCCAACCCTGCATGCAGGCAGTTCACAACATCGGTCGCTCGAGACTGACCCCGGAGGTGACAGTCTTGTTCGGCAACATCCTGAATGACCAAGCAGCCTTTTCCAAGGAGAGCACTGCTTGCTCCACATGGGGAGGGGCCTAGAAAATGTGGCCTAACCAAAGATCATCTCCACCCTCCACCCAGTGGGCAAGCTGCGGCCAACGGGCATCTTCTGATGCGGTCGAACAAACACAAAGAGACAAAGGCATGCACCTGCCTCCAAAGTGTGTTCACATTGACGCTCGCATGTTGGAACATGAGAACCATGCTTGATCCTGTGGATAGTGGACGTCCTGAGCATCGTTCTGCTCTAATTGCCCACAAACTATCACGACTCAACATTGACATTGCTACTCTCAGTGAAGGTCGTCTCCCTGAGAGCCTCAAAGAACACAGTACCGGCTACACACTCGATTGGTCAGGCAAATCCAAAACTGACAGACATCTTTCAGGAGTTAGTTTCATGATGAAAAGCTCCATAGCCTCCAAACTTAAAAATCTGCCGACAGGTCATTCCAATAGCATTATCTCCCTAGGCCTCCCACTCCACAACAAGCAGCATGTTGTTCTCTTCAGCATATATGCCGCAACTCTCCAAGCTGACCCTGCGGAAAAGAACATGTTCTACACCAACCTGCA
>NW_009726916.1:34769-35358 GCF_000703405.1 Apaloderma vittatum
CCCCTATCTTTCAGCAGAAAGACAGCTTGAAGACAACCTGGATGCATCCTCGATCCAAGCACTGGCACCTCATTGACTACGTTTTAGTGCACCACAGCAATATTTGTGATGTTCGTCATACCCGAGTGATGCCTAGTGCAGAAGGTCAAACAGACCACCGCATTGTGCGATGCAAACTTAACCTCCACTTTAAGCTCAAACCTAAGAGGGGTGGCACTCCAAGGAGGAGGCTCCAAGTTAACAATCTTCAAACAGCTACAGTGAGAGACAGCTTCCAGGCAAACCTTCAAACTAGACTTGAAGACCATCTCGTAGATCCCTCTCCTGAAGCGCTGTGGCAACATATTAAAAATAAGCTCTCTTATGTAGAATCTTTAGTATTCTCCTCCAAGAAAAACAAACGCTGGTTTGATGAAAACAATCAAGAGATCAAGAAACTGATGACAAATCAGAGAAATGCCCGCCAAGCACACCTCTCTCAGCCATCTTGCCATGTAAGAAAAGCAGCCTTTCGTCTTGCATGCAGTAAGCTCCAACAGAAACTTTGAGACATCTAGGACAAGTGGTGGATCAACCTAGCAGAAAAGAC
>NW_009726917.1:0-24347 GCF_000703405.1 Apaloderma vittatum
AAATCATGCAAACAATAGGAATTTTAATTCTACAGGTGATTCACTAGTGTTCAACATGTCCTCATGGGAGCCCTGCTGTTAACCCACAAGTCAAGCTAACAGAACGACAGAGTGTTTTGACCTTGTTAATTTCTAAATCCAAGAAGTAGATAGGTACAGTGCTCCAGTTATACTAGCTGGCTAAGAATTAATTCTACTTTCCTTCCTCAGTTTTTCTTGCTTGTATCCTCACGCTGTCATGGCAGAAGTAATGACTAAAAATAAATATTGTCCTTAATATTTAGGAAATGTAGTAATATGTAAGATATAGTTGAAGTATCAGTGAAAAGTGAGAATAAACTGGGCAAGAAAACGAAAGAAGGCAAATAATTCCTACAGGACACAAAAACAGGCATTAAACATTGAATATAAACATAGTATTTTAATTTTTATAAAGATGGAAGGATATTACCATGTACTAATACTGTAGTGGCCGTATAGAAATATTTTGTTAGGAAAACAACCTTCTTGAGTTGTGTAATTGCACAGAAGTTTTTTAATGATATCTGTTTCTGCCAACATTTTCATGTTGATATAAATTACCCTTTGTCTTGAATATAAGGCGACTGCGCATGTTCTATTTAGGGGGGCTGACATATTTTCAAAATTCACTACAGAGTTTCTGCTTTGAATCATTGATAAGTTATATACAACACATAGAACTGATTACTATGCCTAGCACAGTTTTCACCAGTAACTAAAACTACAGTTATCAGTAATCTCTGTTTCTCTACTAAAGGAAAAAGTATTAATGCACTTTTTTATATCAAGTTGTACGGTATGGGAATGTGCACCAGCCTGTACTTTCTTCCATTTTTTATCATCATTTACCTTTCTCATTTTGTTTTTTTACATTCCCTGTTTTCACAGATTGTCTGGAAACTCTCTTTCAATTAACTTTCAAATATTTGTATAAAAATATATTATTTATGTAAAATACATAAATGCTCCATAAACATGCTAAACTATCTCACAGAAGAATACAAATTGCTAATAAGTTCACTAGTTAGCTGAAAAATTATTGGTTATCCAGACTGTCATTAGGAAACAACTTGATGATCATTTATTTAAAAGTAGTAATAGACATTAAACATATTTGCAGAAAATTGCTGGCAGCAAGAAAATGTTTAGGTAGTAGTTAGTGTTGCATTTTTGGGACAATGTGCTAGAAATACAGATTTCTAGCGCAAAGATTTAATCTCATGATAGAATTTACTTCCGAACACCCAACATCGTTGATGGATGATTTTAAGAGACTTCCAGGAAATTACTAAATTTCTCATCATAGGTGACATGCCTGCTGGTATTTAAAATGTCCTGAGGATCTGATATATCTGGAAAAAAAATGTTCTGATATGTTTTAGACACCTTGAACAAGAGCTGGAAGAGAGGAGAGAAGCTCTGCACACTATCGGAAATAGCAGTAGATTCTTAAATCTGTGCAATGTAACCCCAGCCCCATTCTTTTCTATTACTTTATATATGGCTCTTTTTTTTTTAGGAATAAGAATTAAAGAGGTGATTCAGCTTCATATTAAGACAGATTGATTGACTGAGAAACTTTCTAGACCACATTGACTGTGTTGACTTGTTGACTGTATCTCAGGTGTTACAAGAACTCAAATGTACCTCCCTTTAAGACAACTTCTTTGTACGTAGTAAAATTTAGGCCTTAAGACTCAAAGACAGATAGAATGTAGTCATTATTTGTAGCCATTTAAGGAAAATAAGCTCTTCAAGTGCAATTAGTCTAATCCTAACAAGAAATCTAAAGCACAACTCATTTATCTAGTGATTGAATTTCATTGAGGTACTTCTTGTATCCAACTAGTGAATTGTAAGAGCATGGTTTCTTCTCAAACTCTCTCTCAGACCTGCAGGCCCCAAGTAGATAATTCAAGCCTCAGGAGTCTTAGATGTTACTAACAAACTTTGTGTAGCAAATCTATTGCATTTCTAAAGGGAGACAGTTCTGAAGGTCCTAAAAGGCATGTAGGTCTCTCCAGTGGCATGAGAACAGGCTAAGTGGTAGGTGAGAAGAAATTATGAAGAATCAAATATAGGTGTCTGATGTTGTGAGATAACTGCTGTCTTGAATGTAAAGGACAAGACCAGAAAAAAAAAGTGGTTTATTTTTATTTTTCTAAATCATTTCAGAGCTAAGGGACTTCATTCATGCTGCATGTAAATAAGTCAAACACATTTCAAACTTACGAGAAAAAAAATGATTAAAATATTGCATGACTATTGAAAAAGGAAAAATACATAAATAAGGCAAATGTTAATTAATCTCATTGAATTTTAAAGAACTATGGACCATTTTTTTGTGTGTTATTTTTATTATTTATCCCTTGAATTAAATTTATGTAACATCTAATAGATTTCTTGGAGATAAACCAATGTATGGTTGTGCCAGCTTCCTTTGAAGTTACTGACTGGACCATGGGTTTTGTCTTTAAAAAATATCTATTGTTCTTTCAGAACAAGTAATGCTATATAGGATATGAATAACAAAATTCTGTAGAAATATAGAGAGACTGCAGACAGTGATAGAGAAGACAGGTGGCTCTTCAAGTCTCTCAGTGGATGGCTTAAGTAATATATACATGGAATTCAATTATTCTTCATTATCAATACTAATAAATCATAATTGATGAGCACTCAGTAGAGTAGATAGAATGAACACTTGATAGATTCTTTGTAGTGACACTCATCACATTTCAAGAATTTCTACATTTATAAAACATATGACATCTTAAGCTGAGGTGAGATGGTAAATTTAAAGCATAGCTTCAAATTCCACATAAATAAATATGGGTATTGAAAATCAGAAATAATTGGATTAGTTCTTAACAAAAAAGCAGCACAAAAAAAAAGGATCCAGAGAATGTTGTAGGGATAATTCATTTTTCTTCCCAAATTTAGAAAGATAACAGGCATGATATGACAAATTATTCTGAATGTTTGAAAAAAAAGGTACAAATAAAAGATTATTTTGGTGATTTTTTTAGAAAATACTGGATAAGTCCTTTGTGCTTGATATTCAGAGATAGAGTTCAGCCATACTACGGTAATAAATTTGAGTTAGATTTGATGGTACACTTTCTAGTCAGCCTTGAAAAACTATATATCTCTGAATAATAGTGTCATCTTTTTTAAAACCAATTTTATGATAGATAGTGCTACTGCATTTCATTAAAACAATTATTCAAAAAAAGTATGTCTTGTATAGAGGAATTCTGAGTTCAAGGGGCCAGTTAGCTCAATCGGTTGAACAGGGTACTGTTAACACCAAGGTTGCAGGTTCAATTCCTGTTCAGTCCCCATGTGTTGTCTGATCTAGTCAAGAGGTGGCGTCCCTGCCCATGACAGGGATATTGGCTTAAATGATCTCTAGGGTCCCTTCCAGCCTAGGCCATTCTATGATTCAACATACTTTTAAAAAAAGAAAAATCATTTGAGGTTTTCTGTGATGGCGACAGTTTGTGTATTCTGAGTAAGAAAACAGTCTCAGAGAAAACGTGTACTGGTAAATACTGCTGTCTGAAAGTATGAGAAATTACAATACAACTTATCTGGGAAGATACAGTTGGTTTTGAAACCTTAAAACATATCTGACCCCAAATACTAATTCTCATTTCAATATGTTCTTCAGAGAAAAGTTGTCAGCAAAATTAAATCTCCCTTCGGTAAGAAGGACATAATCACAACCTAGCAGTCTAATAAAGCATTGGCCAAAATTAATAACACCTAGAGTAACACTTAGAATATGAGTATCTATTCTCCAAGGGCAACGTAGAACGTCATTTGTCACTCAGTGTCAAAGATACCAGAATTCAATGGATACTGTTATTGATCCTAAAGCTAAATACAGCTATCTTTTAATCTTAGAATGAACATTGGTGTGAATAAGATCTCCCATGACTCAAAAGCATACAAAGAAGGTTCCTCACTATTTCTAGATCTGTTGCTCATTTACAGCTTTTGGATCACACTAGGAGGGGTAGCTGACACATCATAAAGCTGCAGTGCCATCCAGCATGACCTGGACAGTCTGAAAAGCTGGACAAAGAATGACCTTATGAAATTCAACAAGGGCATGTGTAGGGAGAAATAAACCCGTGTGACACTACAGGCTAGAGGCTAACTTGCTGGAACACAGCTCTGAGGAAAAAGACCTAGGAGTCTTAGTGGACAGCAGGATGACCATGAGTCAGCAATGAGCCCTTGTAGCCCATAGGAACAATGGCCTCTACTCTGCCCTGGTGAGGCTGCATCTGGAGTATCATGTCCTGTTGTGTGCTCCCTGGTTCAAGAAGCAGAGAGATCTGCTAGAGAGGGTATAGCAAAGGGCTACAAAAATGATTAGGGGACTAGAACATCTCTCTTATGAAGAAAGGCTGAGGGACTTAGGGCATTTTAGTCTGGAGAAGAGAAGAGTGAGGAGGGATTTAATCAGTGTTTTCAAATATTTGAGGGATGAGTGTCAGAAGGATGGGGCCAGTCTTTTCTCAGTGGTGTCCAGTGACAGGACAAGAGGCAACAGTCACAAACTTTAATGTAGAAGTTCCATCTAAACATGAAGGGGAAATTCTTTTCTTTGAAAGTGGCGGAGCACAGGAACAGGCTGCCCTGTCCACCATGAAAGATGGTGGACTCCCTGTCTCTGTAGACATCCAAAATCCATCTGGATGCCATCCTGTGCAACCTGCTCCAGGTGAACCTGCTCTGGCAAAGCAGTAGATGTTCTCCAGAAGTCTCTTTTAACCCCTGACATTCAGTGATCACTCCAAATTCACACATCAAATGTTGAAAAAAAAACAAGAAAAAAGAATAGGAACGTACCTGTAGCATGAATGAGACTGAAGTGTAATGTCCATGCTATTCACAGTCTGGGAGTTTACCTTCTGCACTAGCTCTAGTCTATGGACAGTGTACTCAGCAGCATTCAGTTCAATGTGCTCCCTGGCCACATCTTTTAATTTAGCTTCAGCCTGAAGTAATTCCACATAGATGCCCCAAGACTGCTCCATTCAAATGAAATGGCAGGGGCAATCAGAATAACGACTGCAAGATGTGATTCTCTCTGAATTTAGACACTGTAATGTAGAATCAGCTCTTGGTTGTATCTGTAGTGCTAAGGTGTGTTATGTACTGGATCAGTGGAGATCTAGCAGGAGTAGCCCAAAATTAAGCCAGATGAAAATTAAGTATGGATGACTGTGATGAAGTGCCTGGTCAACATATGTAGTAGTATTAATACAGCCAAATTTGTTTATTTATTTGTTGGCTGCACAGGAGACTTTTCAAGACAGTAGTAGGAAAAGGACAGGATGATCTTACTGTTTTTGAAGGAGATGATAGCTTAGTTCTCTCTCAGGCATAGCTAAGAACGAAAGTCTTGCACTTTATGGGCAAATAGTAAAATAATCTGGCTGCTATATAAAAGGTGCAAGCTTTGTTTCTGTTCAGCATCCATTCTCCAACAAAAGAGAGGTATTCTGAATCTCAGGTGGGTGAAAGCTGAAGGAACCCAGCTATAGTTCTGCTACCACTGTTTTATGTTTACTAGCTACAATAATTCGTTTGCATACAGAAAGTTGAATGGCTGTGGGAGGTACACTAGTTCCCTATAAAGAGGAAAGAGAGCCCTAAATTCACCTGTGAGATCTGAACCTGGCCTGTAATCACTAGCTTTTGCTCTCATTCTGGTGGCATGTAGACAACCACGAAGCTGTGTAACCTGTGGAGGTGCAAAATCTGAAAGGTGAATGCAGTTACCTCTTCCTAGAATTAGAGCATTTTAATGTTCTAGAACAGGATTTAAATAAAAAATATCATTATAATATATCTGGGAATTTAGACTAGTGCAGCTGCTGCTGTGTTTAGTAAGGAAAAGAACATGAAATTGCAGAAGAGGAGGCTGAGTTAGTTAGTTACACTGTCAAGGCATTTAAACTGATTTCCAGTTGTTCTGCACTGAATGAATGTACTCATACTGCGGTAAAGACTTTACAAGCATTTCCATGTCTCACACGTGGTTTTGTCATGCATGCACATCAGTTGAATGCTGGAAATAAAACTAATTAAAAGCCTGCCCTTTTTCCCAGTGAGAAAAGACTTCAAACAGCCATCATATTCTTAAGCCAAGATAATTATAAAATGCAAATCTGTATCAGATATATTGGTCTCTCGTAGTCATTAATGTTTATAGCAAATAGAAACTTAATTTCAAAACCATGGTTTCATTTATAACAGTTGTACTTCTCAAAAAGAGTATCTTTCATGTGGAAGTCCTGTCTTTCAAACTTCTCAAGCCTTACAACCCTGACATTATCATGCTTCCTGCAGATTTCTGTTTCTATTGTAGCAACATAGAGATGAAAAAGACCTCAGGGATTCCTGAGTCTTGCACCCTGCTGTGTATATAATCCTGAGCCCATTGAAGTCAGTGGGAGTTTTAGCTTTTTCTTCAATGGTAGCATGATTAAGTCCAGAATATCTCAAAAAATTCAAATTAAAGTTGTTTTTCTCACATTTTCCGAATGATTTGGTAAAGATAATATTCAAATATCTCCAATTACAATTATAATTGATTCAATGTTGTTGCAATTTGTTTTCAAATCCATGGTTCTGTGAAGAAAATCTTAAACTAACACTAAAGAAGTTATTTTTTCTATGTCTAGTCATGAAAGGTCAAAGCACGCTGAGCTTAGATGTCACATACCGCTAAGAAGAATTCTCCAGGGAAAGCAATTATTTGAGTAACAATTATAGATGATATTCATAGGTGAGTTAAATGTCTACCACCTCCAAAGGTCTCTTTTCTTAATTAGGTCAATGAATCCACTAAGTTAATCTTCCAGATCCACATCTTCACATAGTGACGTTGATGTATCTCAGGTACTCTCACACCTTCCAGCTGTATTATGAAAGGAGAAGAGCAAATGGAGTGAAAACACGTTAACTTACTAAACATGCTGAAAATTGCCCCGCTTATTTAATACTGTAAAAATCATTTGGACAAACTTCAGTTATCTGAAGTTGCATGTCTGGTCAAAGGCTGCAAAGCTTCCTTTATGATCAGTAGGCAAAATTGGAGCACCTTTGGAATGAAATTCAACCTAAACACCTGTATTATATGGCCATGATTCATCCTATGAGAGGAAAAAAAAAGTCACATCAAATTTTAATCATATTTGTAGTAAATTTTTTGAAGAATGTAAAGTGGTGGAAGTGATGAAATCTATTTATTTGCTAGATTATATTGACTATGATTTATGCTACACCAGTTGTACACATTAGAGGACAGAAACACCTTTAAAGATCTTCCAGACAAACTGGTTTAAATGCCAAAGAACTGTGTGATATTTTTCCACAAAAAAGAAAAAAACAAAAATAGTACAATTATAGATATTTGAGATGTCTTTGGAACTACAACGATTGTAAATTAATTGCTACTAAAAATACCTTAAATCCAGCATGAAAACGACTTTACTACAGTTAGTAAATCAGCAAATTGTGGAACATTTGCATTCCTCTACCTTCAGTAAATAATGACTTCTGAATTATGTTATTGGGTTCAGCATACCAAATGTAATGAGAGTTTCTGCACTACCGTGTTCATGCGTAAAACAATCATTTGAGAGTTTACATCAAAACATACAATGCAATTGTTATTTTAGTCATACTTTTCAATAGATATCTTCTGCTTTTTAATGATTATACTTTCCTGTTCATTCTTTGTAAATATTTACACCAAAATCAAGCATAACTATCCTCTTCTTTTTAGAATCCAAGAGCTCATAATGTGTTTCCTTTTTCTATGAAGTTTGCATTTTTCCTAGTAGGACTAAAAAGACATGTTCAAGTACTTCAGGATTTGTTCCTGAAAGGGAATACTTTACTGTGCAGGGCAACAGGGAAACTACAAGATTGAAGGTTTGGTGTTACAAACCTATCGTTTTCTAATTTGAACCCAAGTAACTGAATGTCCAAGATTTGAAGTCTTGGAAAGAGAATAAGCAAGATACATAATGCCACTGATTTACTATATATAATAATGTCACCAATTTAATAATAATAATAATAATGCCACTGTTCTACTATACATATATAATAATGCCACTGATTTATTATATATATTTTCCTAAAGTGAGTATTTAGACAACATAAATAATGTGGTGAAGTTTTTCTTCATGGAAATATGTGATGGGAACTTCACCTATGTTCTGACAATAAAATGTACATCTGCAAGAAAAAGTATGCGAACCTTTTGGAATTTCTACATTAATTTGTCATAAAATGTGATCTAACCACCATCTAAATAAAGAATATTGGCAAACAGAATGTGCCTGAAGTAATAACACAGAAACAATTCTGATCTTACATGTCTATATTGAACACACTCATTCAAAATTCAAAATGATAGTGAAAAAAATAAGTGAACCCTGGAAAGCAGTAAACGGTCGATCCCTCACTTGGCAGCAATAATCTTAACTGGCCACTTCCTGTAGCTGTGGATCAGACCTGAACTCGTTCCTGGCAGAGCTGCTTTAGCTGTCATATTGTTTGAACATCTCATGTGTATGGCTCTCTTCGAGTCATTCTGTAACATTTCTATTGGGTTGAGGTCTAGTCTCTGATTTGGTCCCTCCAAAAGGTGGATTTTGTTTTTCTGAAGCCATTCCGTTGTGGACTTGCTCCGCTGTTTTGGGTCGTTGTCCTGTTGCCTCACCCAATGTCTACAGAGTTCCAGCTGATGTACAGACATTTTGACATTATCCTCAAGAATTTTTTGATACACTTGGGAATTCCTCTTCCCCTCAAGGACTGCAAGGTGGCCAGGCTCTGCTGCAGCAAAGCAGGCCCAAATCATGAGGCTTCCTCCACCATACTTTACATCTGGTGTGATGTTTTCATGATGATATGCAGTGTCCTTTTTACGACAGTTGCAGCGCTGCCTATTCTTCCCAAATAATTCAATCTTTGTTTCATCAGTCCACAAAGAATTTTGCCAATACCACTGTGGAATGTCAATTTGCTCTTTAGTAAACTTCAGGTGTGCAGCAACGTTCTTTGTGGTAAGCAGCAGCTTCCTTCATGATGTCCTGCCATAGACACCTTGTAAATCAACAATTCTTTATTGTAGATCTTCTGAAAACTCTTTTTTTGTGAGGCGTGGCTCACATAAGCATACACCTTGTGCAGAGCAAATTCAGAAATGTTGAGGGTTTTTTATCAGTCAACACTCTCTAATCCACACCTTCAAGTTCATTTTCTTAACAAAGCTCAAGGTTAACCTGACTCCGATTAGCTTTTTTGAGGTCAACTCAAGGGTTCACTTACTTTTTCTACTAGCATTTCGAATTTTAAATGAGTATGTTCGATAAATACATGGAGGATCAGAATTGTTTTTGTGTTATGACTTTAGGCACGTTCTATTTGCCAATATTCTACTTAGATGGTGGTTAGATCACATTTTATGACAAATTAATGCAGAATACCATATAATACCAAAAGGTTCACATACCTTTTTTTACAGATGTAAGTAAGGCTAGCAAATGTGTATCGAATATAAATCTTATAATAAAAATATTATACAATGAAGATCTTGACTGACATTATATTTTATGTACTCTTTTTTTTTGTATGTGGATTTTATTACATAATTAGTGAAAGCTCTTTCAATTAGCAATTTGATGAAAAAAATTTCTATAAGTAGTTTCCATTCAGGTTGTAGGGTTGATTACTTTCTAGTTAGTTCCTGCACTGTTTTGAGCATTTTTATTAAGATCAGTATGCTAAGTTTTGGGTTGGTTTTTTTTTTTTTTGAGTCAAGGATTCTTTTATTTCTTAATGGCTTATGGAGTATTATTCTTTGAACTAATTTCGTATTTCATTACTCATAAAGTGAACGAATGAAACTCCTGCTCAGAACACTGTCAAGTTAATTATATATGTAAAATCCTGCCGTGTTATCTCAGCTTATAAAGGCAAATTGGATATTTTTTCTTTTTTTTTCTTTTTGATTAAAATAACCCAAATCAAAATAAATTAAAGTAATCTCATAGAACCCAAAATGAGTTGCATATTTTGGAATATTGTAATTTCTCTTAACTATAATAAAGGTTTTTAATTTTAAATTCATTTGGTTTTATGTCAGAATTTTATAGGATATCCATTTTATAAAATAAACACTTAGAGTCGGAACTATGTAATAAATGTTCTCTAGTGTATTTTCAGTTCTTACAAGTGAAATAAGCTAAAAGAAGTGAGAGATGAACAGGTGGAAAAAAGAATAGTGGAGAAAAAAGATAATTCCTATTAGCCATTTATCAGTTTAAATGGAATATTTCATAAAATATTTAATTTTGTTTATAAAATATTTCTTAGAAAAAATGAAACAGATACGATTAACAAAAGAAAAGCAATACTTAAAATGTTTTTGAGCCATTGCATTTTCATTATTAATATAATAGAAAGTTTGGAGCCTAGTAGGTTTTTATAATTTACTTAATTCCCTTAAAATAATGTGTCTACACTAGGAAAAGCAGAGAAGGGAAAGATTTTCTCACAACTTCCTGTGGAAGCTTATATGTGTATTAGTGTCTTAGGTCATTTACACAGATGGCTTATCTTTATTTATTTTCCCTAGAACATATAAAATATTTCTCTATACTTTCTATGTCACACATAACACAATTTGCAATAATACTACTATTTGGTATTACGTTATCATATTACTTAACTAATATCAGTGAACAGTACATCTGAGTCACACCAACAAATGAGGGAAAAATAAAGTGTCATTGGCAGCTCAGCAGTTTTAATTATCTGTCTTGGAATAAAAGTTATGATGTCATGGAAGGTAGGTAATTAAATAAAATGCCAGAAATTTATATTTCTAAATTATTTATGGAGAGCACACATCAAGCAAAGTGCAAGATCTCATATGTACAAACAGTATGAAAATATTACCCTACTTAATTATCTAATGTTTACATTGTTTTCATATTGCAAGATAAAATTATAACTGAACAAAGGCTTTGGACATGGTATGAGACATAAAATTCCACAAAAATTCCACCGAGTGAAATGCACTAAGCCTGAAAACACCTTTCCCAAAATTACATGACAATTAGCTTATGCTATTCTCTTTCCATGTCATGCCATACTTCAGTCTATGCCCTAATAATCTGGGAATATTTTTTAAAAAATCTCAACACCAGGTAAACATACTTAGTCTGTTCTCTTAAAAAATGGTACAGTTGTCTGGGATAAGATGACACAGAAGCCATACCAGCCTTGACCTCTCAGTGTAGGGCATCCAAACGCCTCTCTCTGGGAAAAAGATACAGGTGAGATCACGAAGGTAGAACACAGGCGGTCCAATACAACCCTGATCAACAGGAGCTAGTACCTCGTGTCCCAAAATTCCTACATGAGAAGGAGGAAAACAGGCAATGTTAGTGATAATATATTCTCTAACCTCTGAAATGGTTTTCATAAGCCAGACTAAGTGGTTTGGTGTCCTGTGACAACAAACTAATGAATCCAGTTACAACTGCAAGCAAAAGTCCTGAAGAGTGTATTGGGTCAGGCTGAGGTGGAGTCAATCTTCCCATAGCAGCTCTCTCAGTGTTGGTTGTTTTTGTTTTTCTCCTTGGAGTGGTAGCTAGAAGGGTGTTGATAGCACCCCAGTGTTTTGGCTACTGCTGAGCAGTGCTCACACAGCACCAAGGCTGTGGTTTTGTTTTTTTTCCAACGTTCCCCCAACAGTAGACTGGGGGTGGGTAACATCTTGGGAGGGGATACAGCTGGGCCAGCTGACCCAAAGAGACCAAAGGGGTATTCCATACCATATGACGTCAGCTCAGACATAAAAGGGAGAAGGAAGAGGGAAGTGGGGGGGCATTCGCTGTTTCGTGCTTGTCCTCCCGAGCAACCGCTACGCGTACTGGAGCCCTGCTTCCTACAAAAGCGGCCGGACATCGCCTGCTGATGGGAAGTAGAGAATAATCTTTGTTTTGCTTTGCTTCCGCGCGGTATTTGCTGTTGCTTTATTAAACTGCTTTTTTATCTTAACCCATGGGCCTCTTTTTACATCTTCCCTCTCCCCCGTCCATCTAAAAGGGGAGTGATAGAGCGGCTTTGGTGAGTGCCTGGCCTCTGGCCAGGGCCAAACCACCACAAGAGCAACCCAAGAAGTCCTCTCTAGAAAACCAGAAAGTTAGGTCAGGGTGCTTGATTCAACACTAACATGGAAAATAATGAAAACCTTTCCTAGGATCATGGTCCATGACAAATGTCAGAAAAAGACAAAAAAACCCCAAACCAACAAACCTAAATAGAGATATCTACATATAAATTAGTGTCTATGCTCACATAGTACTTAGAAAGTTGTTGTTCAACATACATGCTACTAAGTTAATTTGAAATATCATATTTTACCTGAAAAGTCCACAGAAAAGTAACAGCCTGGATGCTTAACAGCTTCTAAGATCATATTAGATCTCAGGTTCGATTCCTGTTCGGTCCCCATGTGTTTCCTCACCTAGTCGACACGTGGCATCCCTGATCTCTAAGGTCTCTTCCAGCCTAGGTCGGTCTATGGTTCTATGAGACAGTGCAGTCCAATCTTTTAAGGTATTCCAGTATACCTAGGATATTAAAGAACTATCATAGGACTCTAGAGACATCTCTGTACTTCTCAGTCTGCAGCTAGGTTGTAGGCAGGATGTCCAGAGACTTCTCAAATAGTACCAGATACCTATATCTAGGCAATAGAATTTTGTCCTAAATAGCAAGAGACTTTACTGATTATTTGGCTCAGATGTCTTGTTTCCCTGATTTTTATTTTGTGTGGTAGTCTATAATAAAATATTTTAAATAAGAAGATAATGTATATGACTTTTTTCCTTCAGCTTTAATTGAGCAATCTGTACTTTGCATTCATGATTTTCAATTGAAAGCAGAATGAAAATATACTCTGTAGTTTTGCTTACTGAAGAGATGGTATTTATTCCTTTTTACTGCAGGATATGCAAGTTAGATTTAAGTGTTTACATCAAAATACAGTCTTTATCTTTTGAATAATTTTGATTTTCCACTTAATAATCTGTAAAAAAACCCCAACTGGTTAGAAGAAGCTGCGTCTGAAATGTAATCTGATGAGAATAAGACTAAACTCAGCAGTAAACACTATTTCAGTTTTTTATTGAAAGATCTTAGATATGCCTGAGTTGATCCTATCAGTCAAGGTCTCTCTCAATAGAAATCTGCTCTCATAACCAGCAGGAAGATATAAGTATTCATTTTTTTCGTTGTTGGCTTTCTTATCTATAGGACTAACAGTCCCTACAATGTTCATATGTATAACTCATACCTTGGTAACAACTTCTTTTTGTGAGAATAATGAAATTTTCTCACACCTAACAATATCTGTTTGACCTTCCTGAATGTCCATTGGGAAGGTTCTTAGTTCAAAACTCCTAAGTGTCACCCATAGAGGTTTGCAGCTGAAACACTGACTCATTTTCTTTACTTCCATTTTCTGTTGTGGCATACTAATTTAGGGAATACATTTATATTATAGTCCTATTTTTCCTATCACTAAAAACAACTAAATGTGCATCTGAAACATTTTATGTATCTGAAAGATACTTAAGAAGTTCCTGTATTGCTTAAGGAAAAAGTAAAATTATATTTGGAAAAACATACATAATCTGACATATTGCTTGACATTTGTTTTCCCTCAGCAAGTGTTGTTTCAAATTATCTAAAGCATCTCAAAGGAAAAACAGTAATAAGATAATAAATTTCTTTAGGTATCTTTGATTATTTCTGACAAAATATCAGAGTAATTAAACAATTAAATATTCCTTGTTTAATTACAGGATTTTCATGACTGACAGAAGTCCATGTGCTCACTTTGAAATACAAGTTTGTAACATATTTATCTGAGTGAAGTAGAGCAAAATATAAAGCATTTAAATGTGTGTAAATACCAGAGTTAAAAAAGGATTAAGTACCACTTACAACCCCATAATAAATTACGATCACAGTATGATATAACAAGACTTCACTTTGTATGGATCAATACTCCTATTGTTCATAGTGTTAGAAAATGGATTCTGGTCAGTTCCTTCAAACAATACTGGCATTTCCTCAGCAGTCTAGTTATGGCTGGTCTTTTGCAATGTTGGCTCTAGCAAAGCGGATGGACTAGACGATCTCTAGAGGTCCTTTCCAGCCCCTAACATTCTAGATTCTATGATTCTATGATTCTTCACCACAAATCTTTCTGACTACTCTTCTTTTCCTTTTTTAGTAGGTTTTCTAAGTGAGAACTAATGTTGACACTGTCAAAGACTGCCTTTATATTTTGCACATATAGTTATATCTTGGTAAGGATAAACAGCATAATTGCAGCAGATATGCTTTAAAAGTTGTTGTTAGATGATAGAAGTTAAATAAAAATAATCATTTTGATACAAATTTGTCAAGAAGCGGATCTGAGTCTTTTGGTATCTGAATTTGATTTGCCTGCAAGAGCTCACACTGATCACCTAGAATTACTTAAGTAAAATGAGTCCGATTCCTAAGGATGTGTCTATGCTGTTGTGTTTAATGATATTTCAGCTAGCTCTGAGGTAGCTCCAGACACTCTGATCTGTTTACTCAGAGCAAAACCACTGATAAATAGACTAGAAGCAGTATAACAGCATCCAGTGTCATGACCTCAGAGCTAACTGATATCTGTATCGTTAGCATACAGGTAGTTTGCCCAAGCATATGTGAATGTCAGTGCGTTGTGCCATGTAGACATACACCAAGATCCTCAGGACGGGAAAGAGAACAACCAGCAGTTGTGCAGGAGGTAAGTTACTGTCACTCAGACCATTCAGCATGTCTTAAATTAAGCCATTAATACAGGGATACATGTGTTGGAAAATCTCCACAGTCCAGGAAGCATTCCTGATGGAACATCTAGATTAGTTTAAAAAACATTGTGGTAAACTGACCTGTCTTTTTTTTATGTACTTATGGGATACTCAAATTCAGTTCATTACACTTCCTTAGAAGATTCAAAACTACTTTTCTGGCCTAAAAATATTTTAATCATCAAGCTTTAGATGGAGTTGAAAATTAAAAAAAAAAAAATAGTTGTTTCCAGATCACTGGGCTTAGACGTACTACCTAAGGAGATACTTCAGGGATCTCATTTTAGACCTACACTGATAAATGAAGAAGGACTAGGAAGTCAATATCTTCTCATTATCTCTAATAATTAATTTTTAGGTCACTACCTGCAACTGACTGTCTCTGAGACAAAGCTATAAGGAGGACTATCCTTAAGCATTGTGGATGTGAGCTAATCAATGTCATTTGGCTTCAGGTTCTTTTTTATTTGCTATCACTAAACCAGCTCAATTATGACCACACCATGCAACATAGACACTCTTGTTGCACAGTCTTAATGAGAGAATTGTTCAGATAGAAAATACATTACTGCTCATTACAATAGGAATAATAATCACTTCCAACTTTGCGAAGCTTTCCTTTACAGCAGTGTCCTTAGCAGAATAAATCACATCCAGTTTCTGGATTTTTAGAGATGGAAAGCATGGGGCATAAACCAGGAAAATGAGCTGTCTTAGATTATCTACTAGACTCCTGGCAACAATCTCAGTGCTGTGCAAAAAAAGTCTCCTGCAATAATTACAAGGAGATTAGAAATATCTCAGATTCAAATGTGTTGTGAGTAACCAAGGTGTACATCCACAAAAGAACACAGGAAGCTTTGTGGATGCTGAGTTAAAAGTTCATGGTGTTTATGGTGCATGGCAATACCTGGTTTTTAGGAGTCTTAACATTTGCAAGATCATGCAGTCCTGAATTTCTTACCTAGGCTACCCTTAAGCTTATGCTAGGGGACAATTAAGTGTCCAAGAATGGCTTAACTGGCATTTGAGTGGGAGTCACATAGAATAGATTACAGAGTCAATCATAAACCCCTCTCAAAGGCTTAATTATGTAACTGTAGGAAGACACTTATCTTCAATTAGCATCCCCAAAAGAGTTTAAGTAGTCCTTAGCTGCCTAGATTCAATAGTCAAAATGAAAGTACTTTGAGTATAACAGAAATTGAGCAAAGGATGGTGTTTGCCATTTAATGTCTAATCTTCATTTCGTATGTAACTGCCTACAGGGATAATTAATCAGGATTTAAGTGGCTCTTTTCTTTACAGACCAAGTACTTATTGTATAATATCTGAACAACAATGAAGAAAGTGCAGAAACACACTATAAAATCTTACAGTCTTGAGCATAAATGTTTTGGTCATATAACAATGCTCCATGGGTGGAACACGGTCATTTCTCAGCCACCTGTTTCTTCTCCACATGACTTCAGTTCTGTAGCCAAAGTAAAAGCTGATTTAAAGTTCTATTTTTTTTATGTCTGCAACTGCTTTTTCTTCTCAAATAAATAACGGGTTTAATTCACTTTCTTCTTCTAATTTCCTACAGTGTTTCTTATAAAAATGCCTGAAAATAAAAAAAAAAGACAGGGAGAGGAGGGGAGAGGAGAGGAGAGGAGAGGAAAATCATAAAGGTGTTTCTTTATTAGGTTGAAAAAATATTATAAGATTTGTTACAGAGCCTTTCTGCAAGACTCTGAGAAATAACAGAAGTAAACATATTAAGGTTTCTGTAAGTGATCAGGCATAAATACCCAAGATTTACTTTTTCATCCTACACACATTTTAATCTGGGAATGATCAACATTTTTAAAAGTAAAATCATAATCCTAAAATGCCCTCTGAAAAGAACTCCAGTATTTTATCCATATATAGCTATTCGCTATAGCAAAAAAATGTTCTTCATAAACTTGGTAAAGAAAATTGCAATGAAATTTTTCAAATCATATATTTAGCCTTCTTGAGAATGTAGACTTTGGTACATAATAAATATAGTACAATACAGAAAATGTAATGATATCTTTACCTCCTCCCATCTTCCCTTTTTAATATGATTTTTTTTTAATTGATAAACTTCTATACCCTCACAAAAACCTGAAAGAAATGTTTAATGTTTTAAAGCAGTCTCTGGTTTATAAAGGAAAATATTTACATTTAGTCAGAGAGATTAGAAACTTTGTCAAAATAGGATGAACAGGTAAGAATGAATTGCACAAAATTCCTGCACTATATAGCCACATTAGACTAACTAAACATCTAAGGAGATCCACACAACATAGATGAATTCAGCACTAAATTTTAGATGCAAGTATGATACTCATGTTAGAAAATCTTAATTCCATGTCAAGATCCATTATGCACTTTTGAACATTTAATTTTAAAATTCACACATTGTAAACCTCAGCAGCTATTTTAAACCAAAAATATGAGTATTAGTGCTTTTCAGAGGTGTTTTATTTTTGGTTTAATTGGTTTTCTTTAGGAGGTGTGGTGTTAATTGTTTTGTATTTTTGTGGATTATAGAAAATTGAATTTGAGAACTGGAATATATAAATCTAACCCTAGCTCAAAGAAGTCATATCCTATTTACTGCAAATAAGGTTTGGTTTTCCAGAGAGTTCTGACATGAGATGGGTCCTTTCATGAGCATGATTTCAAAATAGAATAGAAGACAGTTTCGAATGTTTCTAAGCCCTTTTAATAAGGGAACTCAATAGATGCTATTATTGCTCACTAAAAGATAGTGCACAAAGAGTGTGTTTCAAAACCTTTATTCAAAAGTGAAAAAAATCCAAAGCAGAAGGTATCCCCCCCAGAAGAGACATCTGTATACTCTATTCAGAAATGCTTTGGATCAAATGATCTTTCTGAGTCATATATAGTGATGCTCGTTCAACAGTAACTTTTGTAGATCCAAATAAAATCTTTCAGTTAAGACTTTTGTTACTGCATTTCCAAACACATTAATTAACACAATTGAGAGGAGCTATTTTATGGAAGAGTGATACACAGTTTATGAGGGTATCATTTATTGTTATATGATCATATTGGAAGGCTAAAACACAGACTCATAAATTACTGTCATGTATCTCCTGATTGTTTGTTATTTGAGCAATATTTGTTGGATAGAAGAATGATGGTTACCCAGTTATTTTTTATTTTGTAATGTGGAATCCACTGTCTAGAATTTACCAGATGGAAAGGGGTAAGGAAAATTTTAGTAAAGGATTACAAACTAAAGCTAAAAAACATCAGAGTTAAGAAATAGAAAGGAAACAGGATGACCTGCATGTAAAACAAACAAACAAAAAAACAAACAAACAAAAACCCAAGCAAAACCATAAAACACTTTCTCAGGGAACAGAAAAATGGTACTTCAAAACACACCCATGCAAGGCTTCAAGGATAAGACCACTTAGTCTACATGCCAACACAAAACCTTCCGAGTGTGTGGGCTGTGAGGAGAAAGGCAGACAAAAACTGCAGATACCTTTAGCAATATTAAAGCACTTGACCCCATGTAACAATACATAAAGGGCTGCATAGTTCCTGTTCCTCCATAAACACAAGCTCAATATTCCACTGAGACAATTAACAGGTTTTTCATGAAAACCTGTAGTATCTGCAAGAAGATTTAAGTGTAGCCATGAAACAACTCTGTTATTTGCCTATTTCCATCCGCTAGTTCTCCAAGTCTGGAGAAAACACAGTTAAGCTAAACAGCAAAGTCAAAACCTAATATTTTAGACAAATCCTTTGATTTTATTAGCCTGAAGGTAAAATAATTCCCTGGCATGCTGAGATATTTTCCTCAAAAACTGCACATGAATTTTTGAAAAAGAAATACTCTAAATATCATAAATAAACCAATTAACACCTAATTAACCTTTTGGGAATTTTAACAAGGTACCTAAAAACCTTACTTCAAAAAAGTTATATAAAAATATCATCAGTATCTTTAGATTAAAAATGTCTCAGCATGGGCAGAAAGGAGATGAAAAAAGGTAAGGAAAGCACAGAAACAGCATGGGCTTTTCTATTAAAATAACACTCCTTTTGCAGATATTTCTTTGCTCTTGTGTTTTTCATTAAAGTTATTTCAACAGCAGGGGAAATGCAGGCTTGTATTTTGTTATTAATCCATAATGAGAGAAGCAAGAGGAAAGTTTTTTCTTGTTCCTTTTCACATTAAAGTTAAGTTTAATGTTTCAGGCCTGCAAACTTTTTCATTCTAATGGATTTTCTTTCTCTGTAAACAAATGGAATATCTCATTTGCTCAGACAGAGTAGAGATGATGCACGTACAGCTTTATGTATCTACTGTGGAGGTATTTGCAACTGAACATAACAGCTAAAGCCAAGAAAACAGAAGACAGAATGTTTTGTGGCAACATCTTTGGGATTCAGAGAAAAAAATCAGCATAAAAGGATGTCCCAGAGCATTGCCACCTTTTTTCAGCCACCACTTTGAATTCTTGCCACATCTCTGATTTATAATTACATTCTCTACCCTTTAAAACTGGTTAAGCAGGAAATTGTGTTGGCTGGAAATATACAGGCACATGGTTCTTTCACAATGCTCAGAGGCTGCATCTGGATGATCTGAATCATATTATTTATTTCGTGTTATTTCTAAAAGGGGTCTTAGAGGCTTTAACAGTTTTTCTAAAGAGAGAGGAAGGAATAGTGGTACATTCCTTGATTTTAGCGTTGGCTGATTTTATTAGGTTTTGCCATAATGATATAGTGCATAAGGTTGTTTTTCTTTTTTTTTTACATTTTATTAATATTAACACTTAGAATAGTTGTTCATAAGATTATTGCTCCAGCCTTAATGAAGTAAGATTTGAATTTCTCAGTCCATGCTATTTTTTTTCTTGTCTACTTTTATTTACAATATGGACATCAGTCCTGCTGTTGCCGTAGGCAAAATGAATTAAAAGTAAAGAACAGCAACAAAATGCACACACATGCAGTCTCATTTGCAGAGTTCTAGCAAGAACATGTCTCTGTTAATTCACTTCAGCCAGACTGCTTGTTTGCCAGGTTTGCCTTCCTGTTCTGGTGTTACTGGCTCATAACAACATCCTAAATACACTAAATGCCTGTTGGAAAATCCTATATTCGATCTGTCACTCAACCATGTGGGTTGTGGAAGTCAAGTGCACAGGTTGCCTCTGGACACATTTGTGTCGATAGCTCCAAGGTTGTTTCATCATCCGTGTTAGGAGCTAATATTTGAAAAGAACTCCACTTACCTAGATAACAGTGTCACATCATAGTCAGCATTGTTTCAATTAGGTACAGAAAATTCAAGGACAGAAATAAAACCAAACATCTCAGAATAAATGTCCTTGGATCATGTCAGCACTCACCTTAAACTCTGTATCTAAGACTATTTTATCCGATAAAAGAATTAAAGGAAAATAAAACAGACGTTAAAACACAAGTAATAACCTGGAAGTAACAGTCTAATTTAAAGCCATTTACTACAGATTTTTTTAATTAGACTGGGAATTCATTTGGACTATAACGTGGAATAACCATGAGTTATCTTACTGTGTAAGCGATCTTACTTCAGAGTAAGTTTACAGTATTCAAACAGGAGGAAGTTAAGATGATATTCTCAAATATTAATGAACTTTTCAAAATTCAAATATACAAACTTTTCAAATCAAACTTCTCAAATCCCAGTGTAAAAATATTTACGTAGGAAGCCAATGAGGTTAGATGCTCTATAACTGCTGTCATCAATTTATTAGGAAAGGTTATAGGGAAAGTTGTCAGTAAGTATTTCAGAGTTCCTTTCTTCAAATCCCACATCCTCAAATCCTTTAAGTACTCTGTTGTCTGTAGACACTGTCAGTGATAAAGTCTGATGCAGGAAGTAAAACATCTATGACAATTTAAAAAAAAAATTCTTATGTCACAAAGCTTTTAACATTTCTTACTCTTCCCCAAGCTCCGCAATATTTATTGCTGTTGTCCTTGTTATCTAAATGTTCAAACACTTCACTCACATAGACAATAACAAATGAGCTTCCTGTATATAGGCATTATTAGAAAATATTTTATTAATTATTATGCTCTTATATTCTACACCTGTTCACTGTACACTATTTTTAAGCAGACAACAACATTTATTATCACACTGGATAATTCACTTGGTTAGTAAGCATCTAATCCTCACTATTTTAGACAATTACTGAGTTGTGTTACCTGCCATAAAGATGAATAGAGAGCAAGATCCGTTAGGAAAACTCATAGTTGGACAAACATGGATAACAGTATTAAATAAATTATATATTTAAACTCATTATTTTCAAAATAAGTCATTCTTATCAAAGCTTAAAAGGTAATTCTTGAAACAACTTGAATATATTTCTCTCAGATTCATGTTGAACTGCACCTTTGTAGAAAACTACAGTAGTTAAATTTATGTCTCTTCTCTATTCTGTGTCATCTGAAAATCAGTTCAGCTAATTTAAGTAGTACTGAGAAAATAGAAGTCCTTATGTGTCAAAAGGCACTTACTTCCTCTGAGGAACAGCTGATGTATATTAAGATTTCTTGAGGATCATACTGTCAGAAGAAAAGCCAACATAAATTTTTCAAAACTTAGAAATGTAATTGTTATTAACTAATTATCATTCTTAAATCACAAAAGCATACTAATACATATTTACTGATGAAAAAGTTAACAAATTAGAAGAAAACTCCAACTGATGCTTATTAGAAAAATAAAAAGTTTCTGGATCACTTTCTAGAATTTACAGGACTAGTGGTGAGATGGAGGAAATAATTCTGGCCATACTTTCAAGCCTCATGCATTTTGATTTGAAATGCCTGCTGTATTTTGTCTTTTTACTGGTAACTTAATCACTTGGAATCAGATTCTCAGGAGGCATATGCAGCTACAACTCTACTTAAATTCAGTGAGTTTATGTCTGCATTTGGTTTGGTTTATTTCTTACTTTACTAATGCTAATACTTAAGATAGAAGAATAATCAATAGGGAGCAACAATGAACTGCTTGGATATATTTCTGTGAATGGTTTTGTGGCTGTTGTGGAGACCTTTCTGGATTAACTAGTATAAAAATCTTAATTTTAATGTGCAAAGCAAACCCAACACTTTTATTTTTCAATTGCATTGTAGGACTTCATTGTTGGAGAAAAGGACTTATGTTAAAGTTCCAAATGTGTATTGTAAAAACAAGTTTAGTGATCATATTTTAATAAAGGCTAGAGGACAGTACTTAACATGTACTTGCTGTATGTGCATACTGAATACTGTGTGTGCATTTCTGAATGCAGAAATACCCATGCATTATTAGCTAACAAATTTTCTCAGCCTGGACATAGTTAAGCCTGTGCTATTTGAGTGTCGCTAGAACTGACTAGCTACAAATGTAATGATTGCTGAGCACTTTTAAGACCTTGCAGTCAGGCTGGTAAAGTCCACACAGCAATTTTTGCTCTGAGAGACATAGCTATCCATGAGTTTGAGGGACTTGGTATAAATGTGACTATCATGTTGCTGACAAACTTCGTTATAAACAGACCGAATGATAACTTCTTCTATCACAAAATATTCCTTAGAGTTGTTTAAAAAAAAATAATGATTTTGTTTACTTGTGATGGAAGCTTGTGCAATCCACCATACTTAAAAAACAGTGAATTCTCTGGAACACAGACAGTGAGACTTCAAATTGCTGGAGGACTGCTGTAGGCCTACTTTATGAAATATGAAGCACAGAGTCATCTTTCAGCTGGTCATTAGAGCCTTTTATGATACACACAAAAATCAGTCATGAAATGTCAAAATCTAAATTACAACACAAGAATCTTAAAATAAAGGGCAGTAACTGAATTATCAGTTTTTCATCAGGTGAAAGCTTTAGAACCCTGGCATAGAGCCTGACTTGTTTTTCTATGTTTAGGTGCTATTTTCTGCTGTCAGTTTGGATGACTCAATAGAAGAACAAAGCAAAGTTAATTTGTTAAATGTTAAAAGTTAATTGTTAAATAATCTAATGGAGACTGTATCATCTTTAAAAAACAATTTCTCCACCTATAACTTCAATGGTCAGGCATGTTGTTTGCTCTAATATAGCTTATTAGATTATAACTCTCGTGTGTGCCTGTGAAGTAAACCGTTTTATCAGTTGGGAGTCTAAATGACCTTACATAAACGAAAAATGATAATTTTCCAACTGAATAGAGAACAACAATGTATATCATGAAAGATTTTTGATGACTTTATTGTTTTCTTTTTCATATGAATAGACATCTAAGCTAATTTGTTCCAAAAGGTATGATGTGGGAACATCACTAGATCAACTTCTAAAGATATTTTCCAAGAAAAAAAATTTTTAATTATTTAAGTTTTTTTTGAGGATCTGTACAGAACAATGCAATAATAATTCCACTTTTGTATTGTTCTTCACCCCAATCACACACAAAAATATTTGGCTCCTTCTGTGTGAAAAACAGACAAGAATGACATTGAATTCACACTTTTATTTCCACTTCCATTTGTCTATTTCATAAGAATTTATGACAAGTTCCTCAGTATTCCACTGACAGAAATTTCTCAAGTTCAAAGACTTTTCGAAAATATACAGGTCACTAGGGAGAATTGTTATTGCTGCTGACTGTACATCAGCAATAATATTCTGAATCTTCTATAAATCTCATCATCTGAGGACTTTAACTATTCAAACACTTTTCAGTTATGTACCTCTGTCACATTCTGGGGAATGGGTGAATAAGTCCATGAAGTTTTAAAAGAAAAAAGGTCTTTCTGGCATCATGCAGCTGAGATCTTACAGAGTAACATAGACTTATTCCCATTGTTACATATCAGGTAGACCTTTTTGCAAGTAAAAATACAAGTCAGAATCCAAAAATTAAATGCTGTAAAAACCCTAGTGCTTTGTGAAGAATTAAGTGATGCTGAAGAAGTCATCACAAGAATTTCCTCTGATGTAAATTTATTTTTTATAAGAAATTTTTCTTGCATTAAAAATATAATTAATTTACTTTCGTCTTTTAAACCCATTTGCACAGAATCATAGAATGTTAGGGGTTGGAAGGGACCTCAAAAGATCATCTAGTCCAGTCCCCCTGCCAGAGCAGGATCACCTACAGTAGATTGACAGGAGCGCTTCCAGGTGGGTTTTGAATGTCTCCAAAGAAGGAGATTCCACAACCTCCCTGGGCAGCCTGCGCCAAGGCTCTGTCACCTTCACAGTGAAAAAGTTTTTTCTAATATTACTGTGGAACGTCCTGTGTTCCAGCTTGAAACCATTGCCCCTTGTCC
>NW_009726918.1:0-6314 GCF_000703405.1 Apaloderma vittatum
ATATATTAGATATATTTAATATATTAAATATAAATATATATATTCCATAGTTCCAAAATATAAAATTAATATTGTAGTAGTATTTTCAGTGACGTTTAGGTGAAATATCATAAAGCACGTTAAAGATAAACTTATCTCAGCAGTTGTTAAATTTAGCATTTCCCACCTAAACCTCTCCCTATATTATCAAATCTGGCAGTTCTGTAGCTAAATGACATGTGGGCTCTAACACTGCTTGCCATAAGGCAAAATACAAACAAACTCCCACACACACTTCTCCAGCAGAAGCAAAGAAGATATAAGAAACAAGGTTTACAGACACCCTTTAGTTTTGGGGAGAGCATGTTAACTGGTCAACTGAGTAAGCATCAAACCAAAAGCCAGAAGACATAGCTTCTTTCTTTGATTTGCAGTGTCATTTGGAGAAAGACACTTGAATTGTTCAATTCTGTTATTTTCAATACTTCCCATTAACCTTGCCTTTAACACACTGGTACCAGATACAGAAAAAAAAAAAAAGACCTAATACTACATGAAATTAATTCTAAAACATTTAACACAAAACCTGTATATCGTGGCTGCAATCAGAATCATAAAACCCATTACAAGTTTCCAAGGGCCAAAATAATGGTTTATTTTGACATCATCTACTGCAACACCTTAAAGCAATTGGTATTTATGAGAACATGCCTCCAAGAAAGGAACACACCTCCAAGAATGAAGAGGTTTATTTCATCTATAAAACACAGTAAAACATATGAAGTGTTGCAAACACTTACACCTGAAGAAATGGATCCTCTTGCCATCTTCTCAAAGCCAAGTGCCAGAACACAATCTGCCAAACCTTAAAATAAAATTTGTGGCTATTTAAAACATTATGTCATTGTAAATAACATTATGTACTAACAACTATTCAATTAAAAGAAATATACACAAACATCTACCAGCTGCTCTTCCTCCCTTCTTCATTTTTGAAAGACTCCAAATGGAGTGGGAATGGTACTTACACAAACATATTGACAGTAAAGAATGCGAGATCACTGAAGGTTTTGGGTTTATTTTTAAACTGACAGCAATTATCTTAGATGACCAAACACTTATGTCTCTGCTACAAATACTAGAATGTTACTATAGTTTTTGATACAGAAACATCAGCACTTAAATGAAAGAAAGTATCAAAGTCCAATGCATAGTCTGTCACAAGGCATTACTCTAAACTTCCAAAAACGTTAGTCTAACACTTAAGTTAAAAAAAAGAGAAATAATAAAAAACCTTAAGCTTTTAAGCAGATTGTTCTCTCCTTTTCATCCTGCAGAGTCTACTGTCTTACAGTACTATAATACAACATGTTCTGTACTACTCATAATTCTTCCAGAAAAAAAAAATTTAACTGACTTATTGCTTACTAGTATCAACAGCTCATGACACAGGAAAGGACATTTGTATCCATATGCAGCAAGTTACTGCATCACGGACACAGTCTCTCAGGCACACCCATAATGCTCTAGTTGATGGCAATAGTCTTACTCTTTAAGTGCTTGGTCTTACATTTGTATATACAACTGACCAACCTTTTCAGCTGAGCCAGCCTATGAGGATAGGACATTTACAACTTGGGAGTATTCACAGATTCACTAGTCTGTTTTTCACTCAAGCTATATTTATAGAAATAGAGAATATGTATAATCCAGCCCCAAAGCAAAACAACTCACCTCCTTCTACTAGTTGTCTGGCCATGAATAAAGCAGTTGATCCAGTTGCACAGTTGTTGTTAACGTTAATGATAGGAATGCCAGTTAAACCCAAACTGTGATAGATAGCCCGCTGTCCACAGGTTGAGTCACCTTTATACAGAGATACAACATTAAAATAAGGTATATTCTCAAACTTCACTAGCAAAAAAGAAATCCCACCACGTATGTGCAATGCTACCACTTAAGCTGTGAACTTGAACTTCTGAACTGTCATCCTGAGTTATGTCTCTCAAGTATCCACAGTACAAGAACCTTAGAAACAAGATGAAAAACATCAGATTTTTGAAAAGAGAAGTTTGTCCTGCTTCTGTGATAACAGGCTGTGAATCAGTGGAAGGTAACTGGACTGGACAGAAGCATCTTAGAGGTGTAGCTTGGAAACTGCTACAGGTATTGCAGCTGACTGACCCTTCTTCAGTTGCTGTAACAGAGGAACAGGAAAAAAGTAAATGGAAAGGAAACAAATACCCCCTTAACAGAAAACTGATTTTGACTGCTTTGAGAAATACATCAGGCATCTGTGAACTGGAGTGACAGGAAAAGGTTCTAGCCAGTCATTTAACACCATCTCCTCTCACTACAATAAGCAGTGATTGCAAGTTAAAAGCTTCAGCTTAGGGTGTCTACTAGAAATCTGTTGAAGGTTGTGCTGGTTATGACTGGGATGTAGTTAATTTTCTTCACAGTAACTGCTATGGAGCTGTGTTTGGGACCTGTGCTGACAACAGTGTTGGTAACACAGGGATGTTTTCATAATGGCTGAGGAGTGCTTACACAGAGTCAAGGACTTTTCCGCTCCTCACCTCACCCCAACAGCAAGCAGGCTGGGGGTGCATGAGAAGTTGGGAGGGGACACAGATGGGATAGCTGACCCCAGCTGACCAAAGGGATATTCCACATCATGTGACATCATGCTCAGCATATAAAGCTGGAGGAAGATGAAGGAGGTGGGGGGGCCATTTAGAGCGATGGTGTTTGTCTTCTGAAGAAACCATCATGTGTGATGGAGTCCTGCTTTTCTGGTGATGGGAACACCTGCCTGCTGACAGGAAGTGGTGAATTAATTACTTAGTTTGCTTTGTTTTACCTATTAAATTGTCTTTATCTGAACCCAAGAGTTCTCTTACTTTTACCCTTCCAATTCATTGAAGCTGGAAAAGACCTCTGAGATCATCAAGTCCAGCCTAAGTTCCAACACCACCAGATCGGCTACACCATGGCACTAAATGCAACCAGTTGTCAACCAGTATTCCCAGGTTCCTCTCTGCCAGGCTGCTCCCCAGCCACCCTTCCCTCAGTCTGTAGCGCTGCAGGGGGTTATTGTGGCCAAACAGTAGGACCCTGCACTTCATACCATTGAAGTTCATACCATATGAAGTTCATGTTGAACTTCATACTGTTGGCCTCAGCCCATCAACTCAGCCTGTCCAGGTTCCTCTGCAGCGTCTTTCTACCCTCCGGCAGATCGACACTCCCACCCAGCTTGGTGTCATCCATGAATTTACTATGGGTAGACTCAATCCCCTCATCCAGGTCATCAATAAAGATGTTGAATAGGACTGGGTCCAGTACTGATCCCTGGGGGACACCACTGGTCACTAGACACCAACTGGATGCAGCACTATTCACCACCACTCTCTGGGCCGTCATCCAACCAGTTTTTAACCCAGTGAAGGGTTGTCTTCCCTATTCCACTATGAGGGAGTGCGTGAGTGGCTGTGTGGGGCTTAGCTGCCATCTGATGTTAAGCCATGACAAGGGTCCTGCTGGTAGCAAATGGAGAGCAGCACCATGCCGGTGCGTGAACAGCTTGGCTTTGTCTACATCAGCTGTGAAGCTGGAGCCATACTAATGTACGTACTCTCAATAATGTACATTAAACCATGGTTATGTTTCTATACATGTCCATAGGATTAAAATAGTTATGAACCTCCCACAGAATAGATCTCATCTATCACTTAGAGCTGAGTCCAAGTAGATCCTTCTTATGTGCTCTTGCACAAGAATCACAGAGAATCACAGAATGTTAGGGACTGGAAGAGACCTCAAAAGATCATCTAGTCCAATCCCCCCGCCGGAGCAGGAACAGCTAGACGATGTTACACAGGAAGGCATCCAGGCGGGTTTTGAATGTCTCCAGAGGACACAGTACATGTTTTATCCTCAAAATACCCCTAGCAAGTGTCTTCAACTCAAGAGCAATGGCTAAGCAAATATATAAAAACCCAAAGTTTGAGACAATTCTATAAACTGACATAATATTATAACCTGAAATTGATGGCACTCCCCATACCTTATTCACACAGATGTGGATAAGCCTTATCCACATAGATGTCTGCAAATGTCACAGATGGCACATCCCAATCAAATGACATTACTTACCATAAACATAACCCACACATGCCTGCTTCACTGCTGAATAAGGAATCCCAGCATCAGCCAAAGCTTTCTGGCCTAAAAAACAAAATAAAATTAAAATTTGGTAAAAAGTTTAAATGTTGAAGGGGAAAAAAAAAAGCAGATCTCACAACCGTAACAAGCAAACCTAGAGTAATATGTATGAGGTATGCATTCATAAGCAAGAGAGAGCTGTGAAAACTCCTTATTATGTGATGCGAATGGTTAATGCAGTCTTGCGTCTTAATTCTCGTAAGGACAATTATACAGTACGTTAAGTTCTGAAAAAGCTTCTTTATCAGGGAATTCTATGCAATCAGTTCTGTGTTCATGCACAAAGGTTTTCCGGTCCAATGAAAGTATGTTTAAGTAATATAGGTAGGTATGAAATTTTTTTTAATGTCCAATTTTAAGCTATTCTTCTGACTTCAGTGCTGGAAGGCAGTGAGTTCAACAGGTCAGCTATGGATTTTGTGAAAGTGTTCTTTTTATCAGTTTTAGATATGCTTTTATATGTATCTATTCATTGAAGAGTAGCTGTTCCTTCATATGTATAATAAGATTAACTGTAAGATTTAAAATAACTGTCAACAATCAAACTAAATGCTTTATTATTAAATTACCTGCCTCCTTAGCCATGTCAGGATAATCAATGCCATTCTCACTAGGCTTTAAAAACTGTCAAGAAAAAGTAAAATAAAATAAATAAAACCAAGAACAAATCACAATGAGATTTAATACAGTTTTTCCTCAGACTGGTATATTTAACAGCTTTATATTTAACTTAGAAATAAGTTTGTAAGCAATCAGTTTTAAATAATGCAAACAATTTAAAACTGACCCAAAAGCGCATGCACAAAATCTGCACAATTCCCAAGTGCTACTGTCAGCCCCTGCGATGGCTAAAAACAGTGGTTTTGTGGAAGCCGAGGGCCATTTTTGTTCAGTATTAAAGATCCATGACTTGTATGGAGACGGGCAATAACTCTGTCCAAAGCCTGTGTGTGGGACAGAGAAAAACTGTGACTTTCACTAGTTCATTTTAATAGATGACATATTCTCCACTAAGGCTTTGATAAATGCTTCCCTACCACTTTGTTCTGTTATATTCCTATTTGTAACAAGATAATGCCTATTCTTTGTAGAGATCTTAATTCTACATAAGCCTCCCTTTCCCAAGCCTTATTCCAGTTGGTTACAAAGTATCTTCCCCCTCACCATTGGAGTAGAGCTGGTATTTCTATTTCCTTTGTAGGAGGACTCATATTTGTCCATGGACTCTAATGAGTGTTTTGCACTTTTACCTCACTAACAAAAAGTGTAACTGCTAAAAAAAACCCTCCTCACGCTAAGTACTTACAGTCCTACACATTATTTGGCACTCACTGTTAGTATATAAAACTTAATTTGCTATCTCCTTATGCTCACCTCCCCAACTCGTCTTTCGCAACACTTAGCTGTACTTTCTGCAGTGTCTCCTTTCCTTAAGTTAGACCGAGGACCTTCATAATGAAGGCCATTAAGAAAAATCTGTCAGTGAATTAATGATTGTAAAAGCCTGTAAGAGGGATTGAAGTTACTTGGGCAACTGGTAACTGAGATGATCCGCTTCTGAAAATGAGAGGCATGGTTTGCGGAACAGTTACACATGCTGGAAACATGGATTGTTGTTTTGGAAACGTACACCAATTTTTAGCAGATATTACATCATTATGACTTTTCTTTTTTAAAAAAAAAAAAAAAAGAGGAAGGATACAATCCTGAAAGACTTCATAATAAAATGCTTAGGACGCAACAAGTTCTAGTTGTTTGTCCCACGCTGCTGAGCGCACCACAAAGTAGTTTTAAGGTGAGGCTCAGTAACTTCCAAACCTACATTCCCTGATCCAGGACCACAAACACAACTAACAGAACGAAGTTTTCTACCTTTTATTTCCCTCGCTATCACAGCACTTGCTGGAAAAATTACCCACGCAGCAGCAATAAAGCAAAAAGTTATTTAAAAAGCGTAGTGTGCTGGTTTGGGGTTTTTTCCCCACCCCTGACTGCTTTGGCAAATACTGAAGTCGTCTTAAGCCGACCTCAGGAGGGTCTCTGTGGCGCACCGGCCCTGCTGCCGCCCGTTCTCCAGAGCCCACCGGCCCCTCACGGGCCGAGGCCTG
>NW_009726919.1:0-10787 GCF_000703405.1 Apaloderma vittatum
GGCTGCCGGCCAGGGTCAAACCACTACACCAGTTCTCAGCTTTTCCTCATGTGGCAGCTTCCCGGTCCTTGGGTCATCTTCGTGGTCCTTCTGTGGACCTTCTCCAGCCTGTCCACATGGTTTTTGCATAGTGGGGACCACAACTAAACACAGTACTGGAGTGTGGCCTGACCAGCACTGAACAGAGTGGGATAATCATAGAGTGATTTGTGTTGGAAGAGACATTAAAGATCATCTAGTCCTGCTACTGTGGGCAGGGAAACTTCCAACCCGGCCTTAAACACTTGCAGAGAGGAGGCTCCCACAGCTTCTCTGGGCAACCCGTGCCTGGGTCTCACCACCCTCATGGTGAAGAACTTTCTTGCGTCTAATCAAAATCAACCTTCTTTCAGATGGAAACCCTCGTCCTATCTTTACATTCCCTGACCGAGAGCCCCTCCCCATCTCTCCTGTAGCCCCCTTTAAGCACTGGAAGGCTGCCATAAGGTCTTCCTGGAGCCTTCACCAGGCTGAGAGCCCAACTCTCGCAGCCTGTTGTCACAGGGAAGGTCTTGCAGCCCCCTCATGATCTTTGTGGTCTCCTCTGGACTTCCTCCAAGAGCTCCATGTCTTCCTTATGCTGCGGTCCTCAGAGCTGGGCACAGAACTGCAGGTGGGGACTCAGGAGACCAGAGTAGAGTGTTAGAATCGCCTCTCTTAACCTGCCGGCCCTGCTGCTTCTGAAGGACAAATTACTTCTTTACCTGAGCTGGTGATTGCTTTGTCGCCGCAGCCCAGCATCCTGTCGGCTTTCACTGCTCACCCGTATTGAGCCGCTTGTCCACCAGCACCCCCGGGGCTCTTCCCACAGAGCTGCTCCCCAGCTGGGTAGATCCCGGCGTGTGCTGCACTCCTGGATTATGTTTTCCCATGTGCCAGAATTTATTCTTGTCATCGTTGATTTTCATAAAATTCTTGTTAGCCTACTCTTCCAGCCTATCCAGATCTTCCTGCAGGGTGGCTCTCCCTCCTAAAGTGTCTACTTCTCCGCTGAGTTTGGTATCATCAATACCTACAGGAAGGCTGTAAAAGGACTTTTGATGAGTGTGTCCAGCGACAGGACAAGGGGAAATGGATTTAAATTGAAGAAGAATAGGTTTAGATTGGAACTCTAGGAAGAAAGTTCTTCAGTGTGAGGGTGGCCAGACTCTGGACTAGATTGCCCAGAGAGGCTGTGGTTGCCCCCTCCCTGGAGATGTTCAAGGCCAGGTTGGATGAGCCTGGAGCAACCTGGGCTGGTTGAGAGGCAGGAGGGTTGGATGAGATGGTCTCTGAGGTGCCATCCAACCTAAGACATTCTAGGATTCTGTGATCGATAAACTTCATTGAGTTATCCTTGATCCTGTCATCCAGATGACTTTTGAAGGTATTAAGCACCATTGGGCCCAGTATTGATCACTGGGGAGGAGCCCACTTGTGACAGGTTGCCAGGAGTTCAAGAGTAACGTGCATTGCACGAAAGTAATAAAATACTTCAGGATTTATGAGGCACCTGATGTCCTGGTTGGTGGTGCCTTCATGCTGTGAGTCTGCAAAGTCCTGCTATGCACCAGTCCCTACAGAAAAAATAAGAATGCAGCTTAAATAATTTGTGTTACTCATACCTGACAGCACCAAATCTGTTAGATTTTTCTGAATAATTATTTTGAAATCTATGTTATTTACTGGTATGGTCATTCAATGAACCGCTAGTGCTGAACTATTTGCAGACAGTGGGAATTTTATTATTTATTTCAGTAGCTGGACTGAAATACCAACAATTTTCATATAACTTGTGGTACTGGGCTTCTGGACAAAAAAGTATCTCATGTGAAAACTTATTCTGTATTTGAATGAGATTTATTTATTTATTTATTTTTAACTTTGAGATCTGACGCAAAGTAGGCTTGATACAGACTATAAAGCCATGATAAATGAAATTGCTCGGTTATTGTGAAATGCAGTCACCCTTATGTAGCATTAAGAGAATTCAGAGTTTCCCTGTAGTCTCAGAAGTGCTTTTTCCACCACGGTTGCTTTGCTTTTCCTTGACCATCATTCGTTCCAAGCTGCTAATTGCGCCACGAAACGAGCAGGCAGGTATAAATCAGCGTGACCTACGTTCTTTGCGTTCTGGCAAGATTCTTTCTTTAATCTTTAGGGCCACAGTGGTCAATTCCGTGTTTAACAGGGAAACCAGTGCCTGTTCTTGATGTTCCTTTGTTCCTTCCCCACAGCTGGGGAAGCCCTTGCCCTGCAGCAGCCGGTTGGTGACTCCAAGTGGCCTGAGCCTTGCACTGCAGAGGCTGGGAGGGAGCTCACACCTGGGCTCGTTTCTCCTTTTGAACAAAAATCAGTCAAAACTGGAACCTTTCGGTGTGTGGTACGAGTTGTGCAGCTGTGAAGAAACCTCCCGCGGAAGGATTTCGGTCGTGGATCCTTTGGGTGCAGACGTGCCTGGGGTTTGTAAGGTGGGGACCTTCTTGCATCTGTATTCAAAACTAATTGTTGTGTATCCAGGCAGTTAAATTCACGCTTGTCTGAAATAGAAAATGCTGTTTAATTGTTTGTTAATTGCGGTGTTTATACTGTAGGCTTGTTAATCCGCTGGGAGTAGGCGCTAAAAGCACTGAAATGCAGGAATTTAGAACAAATTATTTGCAACCACTTAAAATAAATTGCTAAGAAAATATCCAGTGTGACTGTTAAGGACAATTGATTTCAAACTCATTTAATGATCATCTTTGTGAGGGTAAGTGATCTAGTAGCTCAAGGAGTAGCAGAATACAATTGTGTTGTGACTTCAGAAAAATTTTTCATTTTGGGGTGAACTAAGAAAATATGCAGCAAGTTTGGAAGGTGTTTCAGGTGTGGATTTTGATGTTTTCCGCCTCATTCCTGTTAATTGATGAATTGCCTTAGTAGATGGCGAGACCTAGAAAGTGTATAAAGCAGTGCTGGGGAGAGCGATAAATGTTTTGGAAAATGGCATCAGAATTGGGAATATTCTTGACAAGATGGAGAAAAATAAGTCCTGAATTTAGCAGGATGAAATCCAGCAAGTTCGCCAAGGCCTACACCTGGCACTGTTATGTGATCATCTTGATTTGGTGTAAATCCTCACTGAGGGTGGAAGAGGTGGTCCTGAATTCTGCCTCTTTTTGCAGGGATGATGGTTTTGCAGCTGCATGTTCTGATGGATGAAGAAACTGAAACACGGATTTATGCTGAAATAACCTGGCCACGTGCCTCTGATTTTTAGGAGGGAGAAATGAGATGGAGTGTTTGGAAGGAATTATATTGTATTTCTGATGTTTTGGGAAGACCAGATTTTTGGAATTATTCATCTGAGATTTCTTTTTCCTGTATCTCTCTAGATCTTTTCCTTTGTTGAGCTGTGTTCTCTTGCATGATGGGGATATATTCAGCAGTACATGGATCAGAATAAAGTAAGGGGAGCCAAGCCTGGATATTCAAACTTTGAACCTGAGAAATGTTCATATTTCTTTCTATGAAATGCAGCATCAGTTAAGAATGCCAAAGAGGAGCCGCTGTTCCTGCCATTTACGTTAATGGCACTGTGTCGGGTGGTGGGTGGTTGTAGTTGTTCAGCTTTATTTTTGTCTTTTCCTCTCATTATGTATTTAGCACCGAAAGCTAACTTTTGGTGTATTGGGTTTCAGGAAGAAAAACCTTGTTAAATTTTCTTCATTGGAGTTTAATTATATGGAAGCCTTCAGAGATGATTATACCAATTTACTAAATCCCAACTTATTCCTTGCTGGCGACTGCTTCGTTACGTACCCTGTACCCCGGTACACACAGCGCTAACACATGCCAGCTCTCTTCCATTGCGCTGTTTCTTTAATATGAGGATTAAAAAGGAAATAATGAAACAGAACGTGCCGTTGCGTGTTTGCTTCCTTCCAGCTGCTGAGCCGTGAGGTCCTGGGGACTTGGCTCTCTTTGAAAAGCAGAGATTATTTCCTTCGCCGTGTTGCGTTGATGCTGCATCAGGTTCCTTTAAAGAGCAGCGCTAAAGGCACGGCCTGATGTGTGCAAGCCTGAGAAACTCCACTGGATCAACGTGTGGGCCTTGAGCTCGGCTGCTTTGAGCTGGGCTATTTGATAGGTGAAAACCCGGATGCAGCTCGGGTGCCGGCAGGAGAATCCTACCTGTGCAGGAAGCATTTGGCTTCAGGAAGTGATCGTCTTTCCTGAAGATCCTCCTTCAGGATCTCGAGCATCCTGGTTTTCAGTTCTCTTGGATTTCAGGGTATAAAATTGGAATCCCTGCAGTTGGGGCTATATGAAGTTTTATAAAACTTGTATTTTTTTACGTTCTTTGAAGGAAGTTTTGAAAGAGCAAGCTCCAAAGAAGTGTTAGTTGTTTAGTTCTTTTTTTTTTCCCCCTCTGGGAGGATTTTATGAACTGTTTTGGTATAACTAATACAGCTTGAGAGAACTGTGGACATGGGTTTTGTGATAATGTGCTCAAGCCGAGTAATTTTAATAGAGGTACTGGAATGGGTGCATGTGTTGGAGTGAGTGCAGAGGAGGGCAACAAAGCTGGTGAAGGGCCTGGAGAACAGACCTTGTGAGGAGCGACTGAGGGAGCTGGGTCTGTTCAGTTTGACGAAGAGGAGGCTGAGGGGGGATCTCATCATGCTCTACAATTACTTGAAAGGACATTGTAGAGAGGTTGGTGCTGGTCTCTTCTCACAGGGAATCAGGGACAGAACCAGGGGGAATGGTTGCAAGTTGCAACAGGGCAAGTTTAGGCTGGACATTAGGAAGAAATTCTTTGTGGAAAAAAGGTCAGACCCTGGAACAGACTGCCTAGGGAGGGGGTTGAGTCGCCATCCCTGGGTGTGTTCAAGGGTGTTGGGTGATGTGGTTTAGGGGTGACCTTGTAGTGTAGGGTCAATGGTTGGACTCGATGATCCCGAAGGTCTTTTCCAACCTGAACTGTTCTATGATTCTATGATTCTGTTGCCTTCGCGGAGCATTTGCTAAGCAGGCTGCTCTGAACACGGTAGGATTGCTTCTTGATTTGTAGAGCTTGGGGCTCATTGGGTGGCTGATTTTTCAGGCTGGTTGCCTTCCTGGGAGAATTGGTCATTGATGATAGTTTTTTCTTTGACATGAGATTTCTTGGGTTGAATGCTGCTGATGTTTTCTGGGGAGCGTGTTTGGATGGAGAATTCCCGGCTGGTTGTAAGCATATTCCTTTCTCTGGGGTGCTGCTTCATCTCCTTTCTACCACCACTCACAATTCAAATCCTCTTCTTTTCCCACCCCTCAGCAGCATTGCAGACAGAGCAGTGCTTTGTGAGCATTTTGGTAAGAAGTGTTGACAAACAGTGAGCTGGAAATCAGAACTGGTTAACCTTGATGGAGTTTGAAGAATAACAATGAATATTTCTTTTTTAGCATGATATTTTTTCTTTTTTCCTTGCTTGAACCAAAGAGAACTATGCTTCTTGGTCGGATTAGGGAAGTGCAAAATGATTTGAATCACGTTTGAACAGGAATTGACCCTGTAACTATTTCTTTTCTCTGCAGTTCTGCTACTTTCTTCTACAATCTGCTGCTCTGCAGAGCACTTTTCATGTTCATAATGCGGTAGCGTCACTGTGACAATGACAGCAGCTACTTACATGAAATATAAAAATATATAACGGGTACCATTATGTAATTTTGATACCAACATCTATTTCGTATCTTATTCCACATTCTCATTCATGCTTTAACTTGGCTTGTGAAGCCGTAGGTGTTCCTCTTTCTGACTTTTTCTCGTAACCTACAGGCAAAGACTTGAAAATTTTGCAGCATTATGATCAGATGAGACTATTGGGGGAATCAGCTCTGCCGCTGATTTGCCATATTTTTGTGCGCTAAGTTCTCTGTGTCTAGTAAAAGGAGGGTAAATATTTATCAGGCAGTGCTGTGAATCAGTGTTTATGAAACATTCTCATTTTTTTGCACGGAAGGTGCTATATAAGTAATCTTAGCAGTAGTAATACCGCTTTGATTCCTCCCTGTTCTTCTGGGTGACTGAGGATTTGAGCCTTTGGTAGCTCTGGATATAATTGTACTTTGAAGCTTCTAGAATTTTGCTATTTCTAGTAATCGCATCATAACTCATTAGCATTTCTCCACCAATTTCTGCTTGAGAAATCTGCATGTGATACATCTTTGGCTCTGTTTTCCCAAAATAAGGCTGGTCGAACCTATTCCAAATTCTAATGTGAAATGAATGAGTTTTGTAAACTGGAAGTGCTAAAGGAGTGTTGAGGAGGAAGAATTACTTCTGGGAAAAAAATTTCTTCGAAGTGGAAGCTCAGTTGTATTTTGTCCTTTTGTATTCTCATTTTATTCTCATTTGCCCAAGACTTGTTCAAGTTAAATTCTCTCTCCAAGGAGTGTTCTTGCTGACTCCAGCTGATAGTGAAGCGTGCTTTTCTTTTTATTCTGTAATAAAATATTTCACTAAAAAATGAAGATATGAAGCTAGAGGTAGAAGAAATCTGTTCAGATGATGTTTTTAATGTTATTTTTCGAGCAGTGATGTGACAACGACTAGAATCAGGTGCATTAAAACTCTACAGAAAAAGACTCAAATTCAAAGTTGGTCTGCAAGGTTTAATGAAATTGGCTCGGTCATATTTTCTTTAGGTTGCTGACTTTTATTTTTTTGTTCTTTTTTTCTGAAAGCAAGTAAATCAGGAGGCTTTGGGAGCTGGAGAGTTCTTTTCCTGCTGGTGGGTGGGGTGAGGGAAGGGAGCGATGCAACTGCTGCAGCGTAGAAACAGGTTTTCAATTAAAGGGGCTGACAGGTGTACGAGTAATTAAACAGTTTGGAGAGGAATTGCTCGGGATGGGCTGAAGAAGGTCACTTGAAAGGGGAGACTGAAGAGAAACGTGCACAGTTCGGTTGTTTAATCCTTTGTTCGTGGTGTGCATCTTCAATGCTGTCATTACTCATCCCTTCTAATATCCTCTAGAACACTCGCTTAATTAGCTGTGCTCAGCCTATCTACATAAAATCAGGACTTTTTTCCTTTTTTTTTTTTAAATTAGTTTTCTAATCACGGCATGGGTCCCTTACCTAATGCTATTAATTTCCAGTTGGATTAATAAAACTGCCCTTTTCTGAAGGTGCATATCATAAACCCAAATTTTCAACAACAGGCCTTAATTAAATTACCAAACAGCTGCTGGAATGCTTTGCCTTTAGAGTTATTGTCACGTACACTTCAGTGCTGCTTCTTTTAATGACTTGATTAATATGAACAATAGGAACTAGGGGAGGTGCGCTGCGGATTCAATATATGCATACAGGCTACAATTATTATCTTTAGTCCCGATAAAAAGCCCAAACAAATTTATTTTGTGCAAGGAATTAATTTGGAATAGCTTCTGCCTGGTTTGAGTCCTCGTTTCATCAGCATGATCTCCACGTCACCAGTAATAAACCTCTTCCTTTTGAGCGCTGTAGCTTTTTTAAACGTGGACAAAAATGTTCTTGCCGTCCCAGTAATTTACTTGACAGCGCTGACCTGTATATAGAAAGCGATGTCATGTTTTTGTGTCAGTGATGCAGTTTTGTGGAAGGATTTAAGGTGGCATATGGCACGGAAATTCTGGAAACCGTACTTCTTCCAAAAGCTAAAGTTTTTGTGAGATTACAGTGTAGAGTTTAAGGTTTTATAACTGTGCCTGAAAAACACAAAGATGTTGCCCCGATGATGTTGTTTGGTTTGCAGTCAGACAGTTGAGTAAGAGGCTTATTTTAAAGGAAAAACTGGACGTTTGAGGGATAAAAGGAAAAAATCTTGAATTGGAACCCCATGGTCCAAGCGGAGTGGGCTGTGGTGCCCAGGAAGGGAGAGTTCCCAGGCATCTCTTCAACAGGAATTGAGCAGGAATTGAAGGGGTTTCCCTCAATTTATCTTTGAGATTTATAAATCTCTATCTCTGTGGCAGAATTAATGGCATTTTAGGAACATAAAGGATGGATAACGATTCATTTGTGATGACCATTTTTTGTACATTAAAGATGTTACTTTCAATGCAAGAACCACATTCAACTGAGGCACCATAAATGGTCCAAAGCAAACTCAGTTTTCTTAAGTTCCGATACGGACCGGCAGGCTTGTAATAATTAAAAAAAAAATTAAATCTTTAGCTTTTATTCACATCCTTTCCAGCTTTTTTCTGCATAAGAGGAATGACAGAATTCAAATGTCAGTTTAGCTGATCTAGCAGGTAGTATTCACGTTTGAAGAAAACGGTTTCAAATGCTGAATTTTTACGTGTTTCTTTTACATTGAAAGAGATCTTTGTTCTGGACTTTTCTCTAAGTTTGTGTCTCACCTCTTCTCTTAGAACGTAATTAATGTCTTCATGAAAACTCTGATGGCTTTGCTTTTTCTCTGCTGAAGGTTTCAAATGAAACACTTGGTCTGTGAAGGTAGAGCTGTGATAGTGAATGGAAATTTCCAGGTGAATATTAGAGCAATTTATCAGAAGATCTCTGTTAAAAAAAAGAAGGCGGTTGTCACTGGAGGACTTTGTAGCTGAAGGCACATATCCAGCGGTATTATCATTATTCATGTAGAAGGCAGGCTGCTGGGAAATCATAGAATCATGGAACAATTCAGGTTGGAAAAGCCCCTTGGGATCATCGAGTCCAATCACTGACCCTACACTACAAGGTCACCCCTAAACCAGATCCCCCAACACCCCATCTAAGCGACACTTGAACACATTTGCTGCTTTCTCTCTGACCCTTTCCTTTTCCCAGTCCAGGACCTTTTAGTTGTGCCTTTCACATGCCCCGGCTGTAATTCCCATGGTGACCAGACACCAGCGGGCAGGAGATCCAGAATTCCTGATGCTGGGCAGCTTCCTCCTGCCCCTGCTCGTGCTCGCTGCAGGCTTCCTCACATCCTGCCATTTACTGGCTTGTTCACTAAAAAATACCTCCGAGGCTGGCTTGGCTTTTTAAAAAATTATTATTAGTGAGTTCAGTTGGAACAAGAGTTGACATGAGGAGGAGGATAAGGGCAGGGAGGGTTATTAAAGTTGTGGGGGAGCTGCAAGCTGTTCCTCTGGTTGAGGCTTCATGTTGAATTGCTGCATTAATAATATTACCTGGTGTTCTCCAGTGCTAGTCTCCAGTTTTTTTGGTAACCACTTTCCTGAAACATGTTCCAGAAATGTCTGTTTTCACAGTTATATATCATTGGGTTTGAACCTGCCTGTCTTGTCTGAGGAAAGCTGTTACAGTCGCTGTGACCTCAGGCATGGGGTATTATGGAGGGGAAATTTCGTTCTGACTTGAGAAGAGTTTCTTCTGTTACCTTGTGGAGAAAAAAAAAAAAAAAAAGGTTAGAGCTGCTTTTCTAGGCCACAGTCCAATTTAACTTCAATTGATGCCCTCGAAGTATGTCAGGTATCGCTAAATTCTAATACAGACATCAGCGTAGACTTGTTTAAGGTATTAAGATAGCTTTTCAAATTTAGTTTACAACATTAACATACGTAAAAACCTTCTGGTTTTAATCCAGTAATAAATCAATAAATAACTACTGAACCCCACAACAACCCCTGTTCATAAACCAGACAGGACAAATGCCAGAACCTGACTTTGATGAGTCTTTCTGGTATTTTATGATTTACTGAGCTGTGTATGCGTGTCTTGGGAATGAGAAATAAACTTCTAGCCCTCAGAAACGATTGGCTAATGTGCAGAAAATCATGCTCTCTGTTCTTTGGGATTTAAGGTGAATGAACCTGCCTCTGCTAGTTAAGTTTTGGGACTCTGAATGGGGTTTGGGTCACTGCCCAGGTATGTTGAGGTAGGTGCCTCACTCGTGATTCTGAGGATGACTTGAGTATTTTATATATTTAATTGCCTGTGACTTAAGTATATGCATGTGGTTAAATACCAAGAAATTGTCTTCTCTCTTAAAACCACATGTTGTTTCTTTTAGCCTATTGCAACAACTCCACCACGGCGGAGCTGGAAGGACGAATCCTCAAGCTTCAGCAGCAGCGAAACCCAGGCGTCGGTTACCAGTGGGATCTCCCTGGGAGAAGCAATACGTCAGAAAACCGCCGTTAACTGGGTATTTGTACTGTGCTTTGTGTTGCTTGTGCTAGAAGGCTGGTTATGGAATTGAAAATAACATGGAGAGCTTTATCTGTATAATTTAGACCTCTATAGTCCTCGCCCTGTAAAGGTCCGCGTTGCTGTGTCTTGGAAGTGCAGAAAAAAAGAAATGTTGTGAACTTATTCAAGTCATAGAATCATAGAATTGTCAGGGTTGGAAGGGACCTTAAAGCTTATCCAGTTCCAACCCCCTGCCATGGGCAGGGACATCCCCCACTAGATCAGGCTGCCCAGAGCCCCATCCAGCCTGGCCTGAAAAACTCCCAGGGATGGGGCTGCCACCCCCTCTCTGGGCAACCTGTGCCAGGGTCTCCCCACCCTCATGGGGAAGAACTTCTTCCTCACGTCCAACCTGAACCGACCCATCTCCAGCTTCAGTCCATTCCCTCTAGTCCTGTCACCACCTGACATCCTAAAGTCATCTCAGCCAGTCTTGATGCAAGTGCTACAGAGCTCTTAGACATTAAAAATTCCAAAGTGAATCCCCAGTAGTTCAGTGATATCTATCTATCTATCTATCTATCTATCTATCTATCTGTCTATCTATCTATCTGTCTATCTATCTATCCATCTATCTATCCATCTATCT
>NW_009726920.1:0-19337 GCF_000703405.1 Apaloderma vittatum
CATCGGGACGCAGGGAAGAGGAAGTGCTGGGTGGGATGTAGTTTGCCGGAAGGGGAACCACGAGTACCAGTGGTGGAAAAGGAAAGACTGTGTCTTCTCCCAGTAGCACAAAGAGATTTCTTTCCCCCAGGACATGGTGGCACTCTGTGCAGCGGTGGGGTGCGGTGACATGTTGTCCCTGCTATAAAAAATACCAGGACACTGTTTAACCTGTGTAGACCTAAAGAGACTGACACTAAAGCACAATATTTCTCTTGCCGATGATGTGCACTTAGATTCACCACACTCATTGCTCTGTCCTTGACAGCCACGTCCAGAGGAAGGATGAACTTCCTAGTGCTGGCATCTGTGTCTGACAGGCAGTGGGTGATGGTGATGGCCATAAAATCATGGTGCCAGGAAGCAGGAGGGCATTGCTAATCTACAGGAGGTCCAAGCCCAGTCTAAAGGCCAGATTCACTGTGCATCCACACTGTAAATTCACCATCCTGGGAGAAGAGGTCTGGAAGGAGCACTCTGACACCCAGCCCATCAGGAGACACTCCAGCTCACTCCGCACTCAGGTGAAATCATGGACGCCATGGGGCCAACGCACCACACCTTGTCCTGGTCCCACGCCTCCTCTCCACCTCCCGCTGTGGCCCTGGCCCCAGTGACTCTGCCCACAGGTTTCCAGCCAGCCTCACAACCTCCAGTGCAAACCACCGGAGAAGCCAGGATGATCCTACGAGAGGCCTCGGGGACGGCCCCACATGCCCATGCTGCCAGATGCCACAATAGTCTTCTCACTAGATGGAGCTAGCGGATGGATGCTGGGAAGTCTGTCCCCCCTCCTGGAGGTGCCCCAGAGCCAGCCCCACATGGAGAGGGGATGTGATCCCATGCAGAGACCCTGGCTCCTCAGGGCTCCTCCATGGAAAAGGAGAGCTTTTGTTAAGTGTGGAGGAGAGGAAGTTTCAATGACTAACGTTTTGGCTCATGAAAATTCAGAAGAAGACATGAATGAAGTTTTCACAGAAGTTCTGGAGCCAGTGGATTCAAATGAAATCGGGGAAAAATAAAACTGCTGCTGATCCAGCTGCCTCTGGTACAGAAGGAGTCAGACAGAGGAAGAATCAGAACGGTGCTGGAAACGCTGCTGCCCACAAATGTCCCAGCAGCGATGAGGTAAAGCTCTGGAGTAAATTTCCATTGTCTTCCAAAAGTGAAGTAAACATTTAGGGGATTGCTCAACAACAGCTCTGCGTGGACAGAGAGAGAGCAGAGGTGCAGTACAGGCCTAAAGCGATGCATCCAGGGGGTCCAGAGGCTGTGTAAGTTCAGCCACATTTAAACCTGTTGCATATTACGCACTAGAAGGTCACAGAGGTGAGGGATCCACAGGCCACCTCCATCCCTGGCTCACAGCAATATCTTGTGGGGCAGCCTGATTAAACGCTCCAGAACCACGCAGAGTACACATCCCTCCCCAGCTGGGACACTTCCATAATGCCATCCCCATCACTTCAGCAGGTCCAAACCTCTGAGCCATGCTAAGGTTTCAGCTCTTCTGCTTTTGTAGTGCCTTGATGATTGCTGGACTTTTCACACATTTTCACAACTTCTGTTCAACACCTCATAACGTCACTAACGCAGTCATGGTCTGCTTTGAAAATCACTACCTGATCTTTGTTAAAGTCTATTTGCACAGGAATAAATGGGAGCCAATAGATATGTCTTAGCAGAAAGCCAGGTGAAAACCTACAGCATGATTCAGAAGAGAGAAATGGGTAATCAGCTCAGAGAAATCCCACTTCCAATCCAAGAAATCTGTTCTGAATGCTTTCTGACCCATTTGTTACTGTGACCTCCTTAAGTGTTTTTTGGATGATGTATGAGGGTATGTTAAAACTGGTCAAGGGTCATAAACTGGTGAGTAGTACTAAAAATGAAGCACCTACCCCTCGCTGAGCATGAAAGACTGGTGAGTACTCCTGGGACTGTCCTTCCTCAAATATTTAAACACCCTTGCAGGGTTTCTGAAAGGAGTCGGCATTTTATCAAGGACATATGATATGCTGGGTGTTAGCCAGACTTCAGTGAAACGCACATTCAGCTTTGATCATTTTTTAACAGATTTTTTTGGTTTCACTTGCAAGTACATGCCCCAGCAAGGGGAGCAAAAGGCTGCTGACCCTGCTCAACACTGGAGTAGCAGCTCCATTCTCAAGTTTGGCTTCCTTCCCTTCACGGGCGTCTACACGCTTTCTGCATCATAGGTTTACAGAGGAAAACCAGGTCACCCTTTGACAGGCTGTCTTGGAAGCAGTGGAGTTTGGCTGTAGGAGCCCATGGCTCTTATTCCTGCAGATACCTAACAACTTGATCATCACTACCAGCAGGTCTCTGCTACATCTGCAAAGCAAACTGAGGTCTGGTGGCATCTAAATTAGGTGAAGGTGTCTGCCTTCAGCAAGGGGTCTAATACAAACTGGTGTGGTGACAAGCTCAGACTGCTAAGCCCGTGCAGCCCTGCTGACCTTACCATCCCTGGCTTCCATTACAGAAGGATTCCCACACCACTAAGCAGTGCTGATGTGTCCCTAGAAAGCATTTCCTTACGGTTTGAGTCCAGAGGGTTATATCCCCAGCCTGCCCGCTGCTTCTGCACATCCCTCTCCTCCGTCGTGGAGAGCAGACGATGGTGCGGCTCCAGCAGAGTCGGGAAGCACGGAGTGATGATGCTTCTACATGCCTCTCCCTGTTCCCAAGCCCCCTCAAAAGCTGTAATGTGAGAGTCAACACTTCCCAAGCAGTCGCCAGCTCCTGCGGACACCCGCAGCCCTGAGCAGCCGGGCACAACCCAACAGCCAGAAGCACCTGTGGCAGTGCTGGGCGCACACCACCCGCTCCGGCGCCGCATCCCCAGCATCCCACCGGCACACAACAATAGCGGAGCCCCCGATGCCTGCTGAGGGATGGCGGAGGGCCAGAGCAGGTGATACGCTTCACGCTCCACTGCCAGATGCTGGCAGACCCATTTTGGGCCATCCCTTTCCACGTGTCCCTGCTCTCCCTTTCTCGCTGGCAGGGCAGCGTTGTTCCCCTGAGCCCGAGCCTGTCGCTATTAGTCCCCTGGCATATGGAAGCTGCGAGGTCCCAGGGCGCTGCCAGCCTTGCGTGGGGCTTCCCTTCTGACACTCCTGCATTCAGCCCGGCCCGCGCCGCTGTCGCAGGGGGATTTTTACAAAGGGGAGAATGCTTCCTTTCAGCAGCCCAGGGTCAGCGCAGGGCTGCTTTGCTTGCGGAGGTCAATCATTAGGATGCTTGGAGATGGCTGGGATGCTTGGGAAGGGCAGGGTACTCTCCACCCCCCTGCTTCTCCCAGAGCTGCGCATTGTCACGATGATAAATGAGAGAGTGAGGTGGGGAAGCTCTTGACTGCGCGTGGCCTGGGTCCCTGGGGGTTCGCAAACTACTGCAAAGCGGCAGCTGATAAAATGGTAACTAATTCAATTAGTGAAATTTAATTTAGGTGGGGAGCGGATGGTGGCTTTGCCAAGACCATATGGGAAACCAGTGGTGTTTCCATATAGAAGAACTTAATTTAAACAATGAACTCATGGGTCTTCATAACCCAGCAGCCAAAGAGCCCCCAGGAAGCCCTGGAAGGAGTTGTACTGATTAACCAGACAAAAGCCTGGCAAGCCCGGGCCAGGCGGGAGGAGGCGAGGGGGAGCGGGTAGCAAAAAATGATCCAGGTTCAGGTCGCAAACGGGGCTGAGTTGAAAGAAATACCTCCCAGCATCAGAAAACTGTGTTTATCTCCTCACATATGCCCCGCCTGCTTCCTCCGAGCAACGTGATCCACGACCGAACACCCGCAGCCCAGTGGGAGACGACGGGAGGCTCAGACGTGAGAGGTGAGAAGGAAGAGCTGGATACGTGCTCCTCATCAGTGGGGAAACCGCTCCGAGGAGAAGTGCCAAACTTCTGCGAAGACTAATTAGAGTAAAAGGCTTCCTGTTCATCATGACCCTGCGCCGCCACGCTGCCTCCGAGTGCACGACGCACCTGCCTTCTGAGCGCCTGACCTTTTGGGGTGGGAAGACTGGGTGGTGGAGCGAGAGGAAAAAAGAGAACCTCATGTCACAGGCGGTTTTGGGAGGAGAAGGGAATGGCAGAGCCACAGGGAGAAGAACCGGCAGTAGGGGAAGGTGGGGTGGGGAAAGACTGCCTGCCTGCTCTAGGGTGATCACGCTGCACAGTGCATAGGTCACAGCAAATCTCACCTTTCCTAACTGGAAAGGGATGCAAAAAAAAGGACTTTTTTTTTTTTTAATTTGCCATTGAGCCCCTGCAGATTTTGGAAAGAATCCTGTGATCGAGTCTTGCTAGCAAGAGCCTTCCCAGCACTGAATCTGTGGGTTTAAACCTCCATGGAAACCAATTTCGAGGTTTGAAAACCTGGGAAGTCCTGCTAAAAAGGCTGGATGGGGTAGGAAACAGAAACAATGCCGTGTGATGAAAGCAACCGAGCACCACAACCAGGCAACTCAAGTAGCAAATATCAGTCACTTTAAGAAAAAATACAAAGAAATGCACAAGTAGTTGCCCATGTCTGTATCTCCAAGGCTCCAATGTCTGTTGGGAGCAATTAAGGCTCAGCAGCAGGCTGGGAAAATTCCAGGATAAATTCCAGCTCGGTTGCTACTGCAGTTTAGCTCCATACAGAGAAAGCCCGTCCTGTTGCAACACCCGTGCACCAAATGAGCCTGATCCGGAGTATGGATGAGATCCATCCAAAGCAAGGCAAGAGGACCCTCACATCTCCTGGCCAGCAGCAAGCCTGTGCTCCGCTGCTCCCTCAGGCAGGGAGGGATCTGAGCACCCACACTTGGTGAAACGTGAGCCCAAGAAGGAAGCATCCAACCGCTGAGAAGAAGGATCCAGGATTTTTAATCTTTTTCATCCAGTTTTGTCTGTGAAAAGTTAAGCAGCAGAGACATCTGAGGTTGCCTGGTAAACTGTGAGACAATGTAAGTGTGCTTGGGTAATAACCACAAACCATGCATTCCCCACTAATCTTAGCCCTCTGTACTTACTTTAATGCTAAACTGTTCTCTCGTGCTGGTTGCTCTTTTGGACACTGGTCAAAGGCGATTTTTTTTAACAAAAACATATCCACTGAGCAGGTTTTCATTGTTTAGTTTGGTTTTGGGGTTTTGGTTTTTTTTGGAAGGGGGTAGTTAGAAAACATAGAAACGTCTGCAAACCTTTAATACTTTGCTATTTCCTTCCAAAAGCCGACGTGAAAAAGCTCTTCAGCATTGGCATTATGCAGCAGGGAAGGGAAGGAACAAAGGATACAAAGAGCTGTTGGCTTCAGATATGATGTAGGGAAGGTTTAAGTGAGTCCCTAAACTGAGGAGGAGGTGCTGTGTCCCACGGGGAGCTTAGTGGACAGGAGAGGACAAGACGTCCTCGGTGCTCCTCCAGAGGCTGCGCCATGTGCAAACAACATCTGTCTTTTGAACTGTTCAAGCACTTCTCTTTGCCACCTGCTCACCCTGTGTGGCTTCCCCGGGGATATCTGCTTGCACCTGACACCGAGCCGCAAGGAGCCGGTGCCCAGGTGAAGCCAGTGGTGGCTCTGGCACATCTCACACACCACACACAGACTGTCACTGTCCATACTGCAGGGGAAGGTGAGGCTCTGGGGGAAAGTGAGGAAGGAGGTAAAAAAGAGGTACAAAGCATGAAGAAAGGACTTGTTTGCTTTCCCATTCCCCACCTCCTCATTTGCAGAGAACTCAAGTCATTAAACACTGATGGTGTTGAAAGCTGTGGAAAGGTCTGACCCTGTAGGGAAGGTGAGGTGGTAGCAAAGGCATATTGGCCTCAGCCCCAGCATGGCCTCTCCCAGTGCTTCCATCCCTATCTGTCCCCCATGCACAAATGTGTCACTGTTGTGGCTCTGCCTGCTCCCACACTCCTTTGTCAGCCATGTGCAGCTGCATTAACCCTCCCTGAGTTTCAAACTCAGCTGTTCCAGCTTCTTCATCCACCTACTTAGGCTTGTGAGTCATTAGTGCCAAGCAAGTAAGCACATAGTGAGCAAGGTCCTCATTCATCACACGTAACTTCACATACGCCATGAGGGACCTTCTGTGGATTCCTCCCACTTCTGTGGATTCCTCCTGGCTGAACTATATGAGCCTGCATATGAGTGGGCACAGAGCAGAACTGCAGGATTTGTGCTCTTTTGCACTTTGCGTCATTTAGGTGCCAGACTGGTCACTATTTGTGTGGGCTACTCATCCTCACAAGGGCTTATCTGGCTACTTAGAGTCCTCAGGACACAAAGATGTGTCCATCAGCTACATGCCAGAGAAGATGAGGAAGGTCTATGTAGAGATTACATGCCCAAAGGATGCCTTTCCAGGAGAAGTCTTCCATTGAGTGTGGTCATCGGCATCAGAGATGTTTTGTGCAGGCAGAAAAACACAATATACCTGCAAAGGCACAGAGTGGGAGAAAGGATAAGAGCAGTCCTTCTTCAATATAAAACTGCTGAAGAGGCACCTCAGGAAATTGAATTGGGACAAAATGTATTGTGATCAACTCCTGCCATGTGCAGACAATGAGCAGGGAAAAGAAATAATAAATATGTCACTGCGTTGCAACGCCTGCAAAGGAAGTATGGTGAAGTTTGTCTTCAGCTACTCCCTCCTGGGTTCTGAGTGTATCAGCAAATGGAAGATGGGCAGCTCTTTTTGGACACCTGACAGAACTTGGGTGATAGCAGGGGCACTGCTAACAACTGACATGATGTATTAAAGACTCACAAGAGAGCAAGGGAAAATCCAGAGCGGGGCTTTCTGGGTTTTGTTTCTTTTATGCTCCACTGGAACCAGGAAATATATCAATATGGAAGTTTAGAAATGGCCCAGGGTTTCGCGGAACTTGCATCAGAGTGGCCCAGTGCCTAATGCTACCATAACTTGCAAAAGGTCACACACTGAAGTGCTGATTTCAAATAGTAGCTCTGGGAATTTCAGAGAGTTGTTTAAAGGAACGCTCCAAGGGTTGGCCGAGGTACTGATCAGGCTGTGCGGGAATCTCAATTCACCCCACAGATGCATAAAAATGAATTTTGTTGTTCATGAACCATCTGTGCCAAATGCAGAATATTTGTCTATGCTCATGAACCGTTTTATCAGAGCAAGCTGTGAGCTTCCTTGGCCTGTCTGGAGGGTCATACACTTTCTGAGATGGCTATTGATGGACATTTTCAAGTTTTAACTGGATTCACTCAGAAGTGAGATATGGGAAAAGCGGGCTGGTCTTCTTCCAGTGTCCGGTATTGACCAGTCACCTGCATCCACACCAAGGGGTTCTTGATGGTGATGCACCAAGACAACACCTGCGCTGGGGTTTTCTGGAGCGCTGTGCACCAGTGCAGGAAAAGCTGCAGTCGAGAGGCACACCCTGCATCAGACAGCTGCATTTTTATTGCATCATCACAATGAGCCTTGCTCATAAGAAATGAGATGTCAGGGTGCTAAACTGCAGTGCCTGTGCCTTTGTTAGCAGAGGGAACTTGCACTGCGGAAGCAGGGAGAAGGCCAGTGCATTCACAGAGACAAGAATAAACTATGCTACAATAGGATTTGGCAACAAATGCGAAGCATTGTTTGCTTTGCTGAAGTTGGGGGTGCAGAGGAAGGCACAGTTTCTCATAGCAAAGTGACATTTCAGCTCAGTTCTCTGATCCAAATGGCAAACGCAGAGACAAATAAGGCTGTACCTTAGCCTCTGGCTTTCTCCAAATTGGGTTGGCTTGGTTTTGGTTTTAGCTGCATCAAGAGTAGGCTTTGTTGTTGTTTTGCTTCATCGTAATGTATTTATTTTAGGTATGACTTGAAAGCGGCAGGTTCTGCTAAAGCCCTGAGTTCAGCATCACTGGCAGCTCTGTCCCACCCTGCATGGCCACCGCCCCCAGGATGGCTCATGGGATGCTCTTCCTTGTGTGAGAATCCAGGTTCTGCCTGTTTGAATGGCACATTCGGGCAGATGGGCTGAGATAAAGACTATGGGCCAAATCTTGAAAAGTAGGCACAACTGCAGATGTGATGTTTTAGACTGCTGAAATAAGAAAGAGAAGCTTCTGCCCGCCTCAGTGGCAGGAAATAATGTGTTACTCTCTAGTAAGTCTGATTAAATGCACCATTCAGTCTAGTTAAAGCTTAATATGTGTTCACACACCTCCAGCTTGATTTATCCATGTGCCCGTCTCTTTCATTGTTGGGAAAACCGTACTTTTATTCAGGATCTTCTCTCAGCCCATGGAGCTGATCACTCTTGCATGGTACTTTGCAGGACAAGCACCAGTTTGGTAAAATCCAGGACTTTCCTTTCATGGAAACTGCGGATTGTATAAGAGTCACCGCCACAGCAAACTGCATTTTTTATGGCGTGTGTAATTTAATGGCTTGTTTAAACAGCTCTGAAAGTGTGTCTGCTACTGATGGAGCTGGGAGCCAAGTGTCCAGCATGGGAAGAGTGAATGCATGGGGGGAAGCAGGGGTCACAGTCAGGTGGGGCTTTCCCACAAATGTCCCACAGAGGACAGGAACCTTTCACGCTGGGCCACATGCGCTCAGTAACCTCTGTGCTACGGCCAGGCTCATGTGCCACATATTCCCCATTAGTTTTGTCTTAAAACAACCATTCTGAATGCAGAAGACAAGATCCCTGCTAGCCATACTCGGGTGCTCGATGTTCGCACCCTTGACTTTGCTGTGTTTAAGGAACAAGGATGTTGCCAAGACATTTTCTTGTTTAAACAGACACTGATGACAGAAGGCAAGAACCAAAGTCAGGTGTATCTTACGAAAACTTAAGAAGACTCAGACATGTCTTAAGCAAAATGTTGTAGTTTACTGAGACAATTGTTTCCCAGTGGGCAGGACCACGATCACCCGTAGAGCACAAGCTGACTGTGCTCTGTGCTTTCCGGGTAATCTGTTTTTCCTTACCACATGCTCCTGGAGAATGCATGGACTCCATCCGCTTGTGAGGGACTCTGCTCACTCCTCCTACTGAGGAGACTTCAGTACTGCACAGGTTTCACCAGCATTTCCCCTGGCTGGAGTTCCCAGACCTGGTGGCCAGTCTCCAGGCAAAACACACCTTGCGCATGTTGCAAAACCTTTCTTTTGCAATGACTTCACCACATCGAACAGCAACTGCTCTGGTGTGATGTTCAGAGCATTTCCTGAAACCAAAGGAACATTGTCATAGCCAGGGTCTTGTACAATGCGCACCACAAAAGGAGGGAAGGAAAGTAAATATAGAAAATCGAGGAGATATTCAGCGTTGTGGGAGACACAACAAAAGGAAAACTGCCAGGAAATGACTCTACAATGGGGCCAAATCCAGACGCTTTGGTCTATAATACTTGTTCAGGCAACCCCCTCCACTAGCGGCTGAACCTTGAGTGCACAGCACTCCTGGAAACAGTGGTATCCCCAGCCAGAAATTAGAGAGTTTGAAAGCCAGGGTCTTATCTTAATATCTAAATAAAGCCTTTAGGTTGCTAGCTATAGGCTTTCAATTTTGACAGCCTGAGCCTTGTTGTATGCATTTAAAATTTCCTCCTCTGCAGATATTAACATACGTATTTTGTATTCACATATTCACTCAGCCCAGAGCCAGAGGAGATGTTGATACAGCCCAAGCCCACTTACCACCTTGTCATCTCATCTACGCCAGTCATCCTTGCACTCTCTAAAATCAATGGAGGCAGAAAGAAAGGTATTTCTGAAGGATAATTCATCCGACCCCAAGATAAGTGGGGGAGGAGAGGTTAAAATTCTGTATGAAGATGCCTCTGCGGTCTACCAGGAAGCACAGACAACTGACTTAGACTAAACACCTATCTGCTAAATAAAAAAAAAAAGGATGAATCTCACCATTGTGGTCTAAACTGATAATACAATACAGATGTGTAGAGCGGTAAGTGACCAGATGGTGAATTTATCATACTACAGCATAGTTTCTTCTAAATACAGCCTGATGAAATAGTTGATTTGCTCAATAGACCACCTCAGCTTCATTACAAGAACTAGTCTGGAGCCATTACAGATTGTCACTCAGCCCTGCATATATTTTTAGAAAATATGATGTTCTGGAAATAAAAGATTATGTGCAAGCAATAATTTTTTTGGTCAATTAATCTAAGGTTCTCTGTACTGAAAAAGAATCCTAGCATCCATTTTTTCCACACTGTGTGGAAAATTACATTGAAATGAACAAAAACCACTACAAGACTACAATACATTAAGACTACTAAAGATAGCCTCTCCCATCTATTCCCCTGTGCCTCAGAAGCCATGGTTTTGTTTTGAACCATGGTAAAGCAGATTTTGCTTCAAGCCTCTTTGGATCAGGGAGCTACCAAAATGCTTCAACAAAATTATTTCTGGTACTGTGGAGGCTCTGAAAATAAAGAAGAGGGTAAAAATAAACTAAAAAATAACCCACGAGGGCCTGTGCGAATCATTCTACCTGGCGGGAGCAGTTCCCTACAGCTAGAGTGTGGGCAGCCCACGTCTCCCAGGGCAGGACACAGATCAGATCCAGACTCATGACTTGTTGCATGTCTCTTGTTGCCCAAGGCAGAGTCATGGCTGATCCCACTGTCTCCCAGTCCTGCAGTGCACATCTGTCCCGTGGTCCCAGCTGCCCCAGGGCATGGTGGCCTCAAGACCCGCTCACCTCCCCGTGATGCGCACGGCAAGCACACACCTGTGATGCCACCTTCCCGGCACAGATGTGCAGGGCTGAGCCGGCTGGAGAGCAAAGTCCCAGCGTGGATGATCTTGGGAGATCACAGCACGATCTGACTGAGCTGCAGGGAGGCCTTTTGGGTAGGGAGAAAGTTGCCTGCAAAGCACTGAAGGAGATATCCTTCAAGAGAAGGTGTGCCTTCAGTGGAAGAGGCTTTGGGAGCCCAATGCCTTGGCCATTTGTAAGCAGCTCTTGTTTCCAGCAAAGGCCAGGCCAGCTCTGCCCCACCATTTCCTGAGGACCTCTGGGCAAGCACTGCAGAGCCAAATGCCCCATAAATGCACCTTCCCCAGGTCCAGTCTGCTTCTAGGAAAGGCTCTGAAGATGTGAATGCTCATACGGCATCCGCAGAGGATCTTTTCTGATCTATGATGTCTGCCCAGGGACTTTTCCACTCAAGGAATTTTTTCCAGCTGTGTGGAAAACCAGTAAGAGCAGGCATCTATCCAGCAATTTCAGAAGAAGTTGTGCCTGAGTTAGTAGCTGGCATTGCTTCATAAAAGAAACATCGAGTTGAAAATAATGCAAAAATTCTTTGGTCTATTAATCATTTAGTTTACATAACTTTGTCACTTTTAAAGGTTATATGCAATGCCAGAGCTCGGAAAAGTGACTTTTTCTGGGGAAATGCAAGTCAGTAATTCAGGTAACTGCTAATTACATCTCCTGAGTCATGCCATTCCACTGAACCAGTGACCTACTGCTCTTGGTTTGGATCTGGTCACAAAATTTGGCCGTTCTTTCATCCCTCTCTGTGCCCCTTCCCCCATGGAGCTTTTCATCCCTATAGCCTAAAGGGGAAGAGCCTAGAGGACTGTCACGGTGGTAAGAATAAAGATGTGCTGGAGATTTCAAAGATAACATTTGAAAATCAGGGGACATCTGGGCTACATAACGCGACTGTCAATACCCTCCAAAAGCCATTCTAGTCCTGAGGGCAGCTCCCACTGCTACTTCTCTCCATTAGTGCTGGGGTCCCACATCTGACGGACCTGCGACTCGGAGGAGTACTTTGTGGGCTTTTATGCTGGTTTGGGGAAACAATTTTCTTCTGGCCAGAGGATGCCTTGAAGGATGGGATCTGATTGTCCTCTAGCCACAGGCATTATCAAAGCAACAAAAGGGCCTGGATTTTGGTGGTTTCCTATGTGTGTGTGTGTTTGTTTTTCATATTGACCTGCAAGTATCTATATGGCAGGAGGGCTGCTCTACGGGGTGGGGTCCGGATGGTGGGAGCGGGAGAAATGCAAAGAGAAGAATGATGAAGACACGGGGCTTCCTATTAAAAGCACAAAAGGGATGTAACAGCTGGTCTCAGTACTACTCCCAATTCCTACCTGACCTTTTTCTGTCTTGTGAACATTTACATGAATGTCTACTCTTCCAATTACCTCCTGATACAAAGAATTTTATAAATTGGTGACAGAAATTATATTGAGACAAAGTGGCTTAGCCTCAATCCAGTAGTATACCTTTGGACACTAGTTTTTAATATCTCCACCAGAGCAGTTTTAAATGACAACAATACCTTTCTCCTGAAACTGTCCCATACATTGTATGTCAGATGTGAGGAGGAACTGTTAACCTCCATCTCAAAACATCCTCTCTGCAATCTTGCAAACAGTCCAGTCTATACTTACATATCATCTAGCCAAGCTAAAAGCAAAGTATACAAACTATAATTAATTATTGTAATTGTCTCTCTCATGGTTTCACTCCCCTTGTGACTTATGCTGGAGTAAATGTGGAGAAATTTTGCCTGGCTCAGGAGAAATAAATGAAAGAGCACAGTGTCTGTCCTGCCGCTTCTTCATAACTTTTACTTCTTTTTCCTCCACGTATTTTGCTTTTCTTCACACCCTTGTTGGCAGCAGCCAGCATGCTGGGCTAGGCACGGGGTTGCAGAGGTTTAGACACGCCTCAGCAGAGGAACACTTCAGATGCGACTGCTTAACCTCCCGCAACCTGCTGACACCCTGCCGCTTCCTGCAGGGAGTATGGGAAAAGGGAAATGACTCCTGTTCTGGTCATTTGGTTTCAGCAGCCAGCCGGCCTCTCCCTTGGCTCTTGCATCATCGCACAATAAGAGCGTTCCCTCAAACCCACTCACTGGGTGCCCAGGAGGAAGGCAAGCAAGAACTGACACCACAGAGGTGGTTTCTCCACCAGCAGCATCCCCTGAGAATGGCCATGAGTGTCCCTGGGACTCCCTTTTACTGATGCCAAGAGGTCATTGAAATGGATAAAAGACATATCTTGAGGGGGAAGAAGCATGTTCTTCTCTGCTTCACACACAGAGGCAGAGCCCAGTTACACTTTGAGGGCATGAAGCAAAGCCAGCTTTCCTGAGGGCTGTTCTCGTGGGCTTGCTGCAGGAAGAAAGACCCCCAGAGCACAACAGCGTTGGATGAGTCCCACTCAAGGCTGCAGAGGAAACCTTTCCCTCTGGTCTACTCCCCCTTCTGTCTTGTTGACCCTTCCCAAATCCTGAAGTGCAGTCTGTGCATTTCCCTTTTGAGATAGATCACATTTTTATTAATTTTACAGTAAATCACTTCCCCACTTCCTTTGTTTATGCTAGGTGGATTCGGTGGTTTCCATCTCCATGTGACGCAGCACTTGGCACATAAGCACGACCCATACCATCCCTTCACCATATGCACAGCTGACACTCCAGCTCTAGGAAAAGAAGGTAGAAGGGCTGGCTCTACGCTGCTATTTCCCTTCACCCTCCTGCACCTCTTCAAATGGAAACTGCAGCTTTGCATCCCTCAATCCCTTCTTCCTTGGAGGAGGACAATCCCAAACACTAGTAGAGCACAGCTCAGATGTGAGCCTGCCAGAAAAGCACCACCACTTAGTGAGAACAGCTGTTCAGTGTCTCCTCTGCTTCTAGTGCCATGGATCTGGAGCTTCACTGCAGCTTGGAAAGGAGGAGTAGCTGGTAGTGTCCCCCACTTCCCTCAGGAGACGTGGGTGTGGATATCTGAACCCAAGGATGATGGGTGTACCTGCAGCACCCTGGCTGTGAGCAAGCTTGGAGTTAAGAGTCTTCTCACTATGCAGATGCCCTCTGAGACCCTATAGTAAGGACCTTGAGTCTTGCCTTTGAGCAACCACAGCCTCGAACCCCTCTGCCCTTCACAAAGCACGATGGCTGCAGGATGGTCAGGTGTGACAGCAGCAGAGGATGAACCCAAACTATGAAATGCACACATCCTCATTTTCCTAAAGGATGGAAAGAGAGGGAGGAAAGAACTCCAACTTCAGTGCTATAAAGCAAAGTCATCAGAGCTCAGATATTAGCCCAGGCCTTCCCCAGGGCCCCTGAACAGGAGAGTCTCAACCTTAATGTTATGTCCATGTCATTTTTCTTGCGTGCTGAATAGCAGGCCTGGAAAGCTCCACCTCTCTGTGGGTGGTGAAGGCAGCCAGGATCCTGCCCTGCCCATGCCAGGCACTTTTCTTCCTGAGGACCTGGCTGGTCCCCAAAGATTGCAGCAGGTTAAAGTGTCTCCATGGAGATCTTCCCAGCTCCCTCCAGGCAGTCCCTCCTTCCTCTTACAGCTTTCTGTTTATTGTAAACAGTATGTCTCATCTGAAGCTGGTAGCTGTGGTCACCTGCCTGCCTAAGTTGCCTCACAGACTGCTGTTGTCTGGGAGAACAGCAACACCCCCCTTTGAAAATCACCTGCACATGACACAGTGCTCTTTTCATTCCTGGGTTGTTGGGTTTTTTCCCTATTCTCAGATTTGTCTGGATCTCTCATGGCAGCTGCAGCTTCCTGCTGCGATGAGGACTGTGCATTTGTGCATGAGGGGTATGTTCAGGGAGAGCTTGCAAGAGGGGGGCTGGGGGGCTGAAACCTCTAAACCCTGCTCCTTCCTCCAGCCACATCACCCCATCACAGGAAGGGCATTGCTGTGCCTAAGGCTGGGCTATTGGGTATCTGTCCAGCTCTTCCCTTCACCCACATCCACAGCCTTGATCTCACCTGAGCAATTAGGTAAGGAGTCAGGAATTTCCCCAGGTACCCAGGATTCACCTGCTGCTTCAAGCTCCATATAGTCCAGAGGTCCCTTCTCTCATCCGGCATCTTTCATCCACCTTCCACCAGGACCGCCATGGGGATCAGTATTTCTGTCATGCTCTCCCTACCCTACCCTGTCTTAGAGCTGTCATGAAAAGCACCCACAGCTGGGAAGCTGCATCCTCTCCTGCAGGATTTTTTTTTAAAAAAAGATTTGTTGAATAATGTGGAGGAGTAAATGCACCCATGTTCCTTCCTAATCTATCACCCTCCTCTCTAGTGCAGACAGTTGGCACAACCCCAGTTCTTCGCTACAGTTCCTCTGCTCCTGACACTATTTTGAGGCTGTATCTTCACACCAATGAACAATTCCAAAACAATTTCTCCAATGTACTTGGCACAAACAGACTTTTCTCTGACATGCCTGTGCAACAGCGCTCATTGCTCATTGCCAGGGTATATTTTTTGTACTTAACCCTGAGGAAACCTACCTCTCTGTTGGTGCAGGAACGCCCCTGACAAGCTCAGCTCCCTGTCACGCTCTCTGAGCAGGGGAGCAGTTCTGGGGTTTGCTACACAAGGCTATGGGGTGGCCATGCTGGGAAGAGTACCTGCACCTAATGCTCAAGTTGCAGCTGGTCTTCAGGTGGCCTTGAATCTATCACTTCATCACTTGTTGCCTCAGTTTCCCTCACTTGAAGGTGGAAGCAACACTGGTCTTTCAGAAGTATTTTAATGCCTTTAGCTAAACATGAACTAGATAAACTTCTGTGAACAGATGAGAAGTTGCATTTATAGTTGCCTATAACAGGCAAGAGGGTACATCCTTGGAGCTTGCCACTGCCATAGCAAAGTAAAATTCTTTCTAAAATTGCCCTGGGACAGAGTTTTGTCACCCAGGTCCTCTTAGAATTGGCCAAACCAGTAACGGCAAGCATGACAAACATGACTATTTCAATCCCATCTGTTGTACCTGGAGAATTATCACCTTCAGGCAAATAAAAAGTTGAAAGAATGGACACACAAGCAAAGCACAGGCACCAAAAATGGTAAAAACTTATGAGATCATCTGGTCCTTCCCCCCACTCTTAATCTATACAGGATTGTTCCCTGCCGGACTCCAGAACAATGCCACTTAACCTAGATGCAATCATGCTGCAGGAACTGCCAAGCACAATGCACTGAAGAGCAGAGAATGAGCTCATATGAGTTAATCAGATTCCTGCAATAAAACAATCCAGGGCTCTGGTCTCCATCCTGCAACGTTCTCCTGAGCCAACCTTTCTGTACATATGTGCCACTCGAGCAAAAGCTGGAGCCGCTGGTGGGCTGCTGGAATAACCTGGAGCTGGGAAAACGCAGCACAACAATATCCACAAATGTTCTTGCTACTAAAACCATTGTTCTGTTTAGGTGGAATCCATAAACCTTGTTATTCACAATCATTCAGGGAGCAGAACTTTATTTCCAAGAATGCTCACGGAACGGAAATCCATTGTGTAGGCCAACATGAATAGACCCCTCGCATGTGCAGCTTGCATGGGAAGCATCCAGGTGGCTAGTGAGAGAATAGCTTCTTATCAAATAAAGTAACGCATTACAAGCAGCTACTGAGGGTTCCCAAGCAGTCAGAAGGCATCCCCATCTGTAAGGCATACATCACCCAAACAGGAATCCGAAACAAAGCCGCATAGTGAGAGTACCACATGAACGCCAGCCGCGAGGCAGCAAGGGCTCTCCATGGCCCACAAGAAACACCATCAGCCAAAGCGTTCACATTCACCATTGGCAAGACCTGCCTAAAGCAGCAAACTCAGAAAGTGAAAAAGAATATCCCTAATACTCTCTGGAGTAGTATCTTACAGTGCTTTATGTATAATAGAACTTAAACCAAAGGGTTAGAATATCATTGTAGAATTCACCAAAACCCCTTCCTCAAACTGGCTGGTGCAGCAAACCTATCTCCTCCGCTTTTTTAAAAAGATGTAGCTGCCAAAAAGCAGAAAGTCCTTCATTGCTACTCTGTATGAATAATTAGGCTTAATCTGCAGAGCAATGAGTTCTTAGCAAGCACACATACACACACAAAGCTTGTTCATTTATGTGACTGATACCCAGAAACACAATTCCTTAGCCCTGGAGTTTGGGCAGCAAACACAAAAATGCATTTCTATAATTTTGATACTGGAATGCAACAGCATGCACAAAACTTTGACCACTAAGTGCAACATATTGTAAACAGGAGCATAAGTAAAATAAACAAATACATGTCATTTCATCTGGGTCACAAGTTGACTCAACATGACATTTCCTTTTGTAGTGAGAACACTGGAGAAAAGAGAGCCTATTTATACAGACTGGAATATATTTGGGTAAGTTTTTTCCCAGCTCCCTTGGCTATTTTTGCAGTTAACTTGTCTAAGAGTTTAGTGGCTTTTCCCCCTTTCAAGGTCAAGATTTTCTTTCTGCTTGATGTCACAGGATCATATGTTGTAGTCCTGCATTCTGTACAGCTGTGAAGAATGACCCCACCACGAGATTTTTGCCCCCAAGTCAAATATAGGACTAGGCTGAAAACAGTAGCTCTGAGTTCAGCACTACCAGCTTTTCAAAAGCATCTGAGACGACCTCCATCTCTCCCATATTTGCTTTCTCTTCCCAAATGATGCTTTGCAGCTGTGTGTCTTCTAGCAGCAGCAGCCAGGGCTCCCTGGGGAGCCCATTTACACTGTTGCTCTAGAATGGCTAAAGTGGGAACACGCGTCCCGTGTCTCTAGACACACACGCTCGCACATGCAGCTCTGTGAAGCCCTGTGGGTGGTTTTCATGGAAGAGAAGATTTTGGCTAAAGATTCTCTTGCTTTGCCTGCCTCGTAAAGAGTGAATGCAGCCCTGACCTTGGACATGTCCCTTGTGCTCCCTGAGCTGGGCACGGTGCTGTGGTCAGGACCAAGAGCACGCATGGGGACAGCTGTGCTGAAGGCTACCCATGCCAGAGCAAGAGGGGAACAGCAGTAACTGCTCAAGTCCTTGTGCAGGTTTCCATCCAAAGTGCTCAAAGCATCATGCAGAGGGAATAAGAATCACAGAGGGATAAGGACGAAAAGAGATTGACCTAGCAAGCCAGATGGATGCCCAATATGTATTTTGAGCACCAGGTCAGGCTAGAAGTGCCACAGCATCCTACACAAAGTCACTCCTTTGCCATGAGCAGCAGAATATGACAAGCACAAATAACATGTTGTGAAATCCAACCGAGAAAGACGAGCCTTGCTCTGGGCTAAGCACCCCCATCCATGGCCATTTGGGAAGGCAGCAATGCAAAGCTGTACCGGGTTTGCATGGCAAGGTTTGGTAGCAGTGGTAGGTATACAGGGGTGGCTTCTGTGAGAAGCTGCTAGGAGCATCTCCTATGTCTGGTAAAGCCAATGCCAGGCAGCTCCAAGACGGACCCACTGCAGGCCAAGGCCAAATCCATCACCAAAGGTGGTAGCACCTCTGTGATAATATATTTAAGAAGGCAGGGGGAAAAGTGCACAGCAGTAGCTGCAGCCAGACAGAGCGGTGAGAATATGTGAGAGAAAACAACTCTGCAGACACCCAGATCAGTGAAGGAGGTGCTCCAGTGACAAAGTTTAAGACTGGCCACTAAATTCTGACAAGTGCTCTCTGTGATTCTCCCACCATGCTCCCAGGGCAGGTAACAGGGGAATCAGGGAGAGAGACTTTGAGACCAGAAACAAAGCTTGAACCAGTCAAACAAAAAAAACAAAACAATACTAACAGTAACAATGAAGATGTTGAACTATATACACAGATACATACAATTATGCAAATACATTTAAAGATGCAAGAGATTATGTTAATACAGAACCCACACATTCTGGATGGCAACAAGGCCCTGAGTGGAAAAGCCCCAGGCTGGACTCGGCAGCAGACAGGAGCGCCTGAGCCCACAGTCCCAATGACAGCCCACAGAAACAGAACTGGAAGCCTTGGTGTGGCTGCACCGCTCCCACTTGGGGAGGCCAGGGAAGGTGACCTGTTCCAACAAACAGGGCTCCTCTGCAGTGCGAAAACAGGAGGCAGGAACACCAGCAGCCCAGGGAGAGGTGCCAAAGAGCCCACAGCAACACCCCAGCACTGAAGGCACTGAGGGGGAGAAGAGATTCCCCTGAGGCCCATGCTGAAGACCATGGTGAGAAAGGCTGTTCCCCTGAAGCCCATAGAAGCCAGCAGTGGAGCTGATATCCACCTGCAGCCCATGGAGGACCCTGCACCAGAACAGGTAGATGCACCCAAAGAGACTGTGACCCCGTGGGAAGCTGGCTCCGGAGCAGGCTCTGGGCAGGACCTGTGGAGAGAGGAGCCTGCTCTGGAGCAGGTTTGCTGGTGGGACTTGTGGCCTTGCAGAAGACCCTCGCTGGAACAATCTGCACCTGAAGGACTGTACAGCTTAGAAGGGACCCATGC
>NW_009726920.1:19384-22446 GCF_000703405.1 Apaloderma vittatum
GGAGCAGCAGTGGCAATGTAATGAACTGACCACAACCCCCATTCCCCATCCCCCTGTGCTGCTGGCGGGGGGGTAGGTAGAGAAAATCAGGAGTAATCTTGAGCCTGGGAAGAAGCAAGGGGCGGGGGAGAGGGTGGCTGGGTTGCGGGTTTTTTTCAGCTTTATTTCTCATTATCCTACTCTGATTTGATTGGTAATAAATTAAACTAATTTCCCTAAGTTGAGTCTGTTTTCCCATGACGGTAATTGCTGAGTGATCTCCCTGTCCTGATCTCGACTCACAAGCCCTTCGTTGTATTTTCTCTCCCCTGTCCAGCTGAGGAGGACAAGTGATAGAGCAGCTTTGGTGGGCACCTGGTGTCTAGCCAAGGTCAACCCATCACAAAAGCCAAGGCTCACTATGGAAGATCATGGATGTCTGGGTTGAGGGAGTTGGAGGAATCAAGAAGTAGGCTTTTCTTTTAACGAGAAGTTGAGGGAACGCTGGACAAGGCAAGCAACTCCCCGGAGCTCCCTGTCCACACAGTGCAGCACTGAGCAAATGAGATTATAGTCATCAACAGCTCATCAGCCCTGTGAGAAGGACAAGAGTAATCACCCTTGCTTAACAAACAAGGAACCCGAGACAGGTCAAGTGCAACTACACCAGTGCTGGGAGCAGCACAGCAAGTCTCTGCCCTGGGTCTCCAGGGTTCATGCTAGGCTGGGCCAACAGAGTGGTCCATCAGCCTCGGTCCTCTGGGCAAAGGCATCCCTCTGAGCCAGGCAGCTACAGACACTGAGGAGAAAAGGAGCTAGGAAGAAGACCTGCATTTCCAGGCTGTTGGCTCCATGTTACCAACCCAGATGTTGTCCACACGACTCCCTGCATCACCCCAGGGCTTCCTCTTGTGCCCTTGGCAAGGGGCTCTTGAGGCTCACAGCTCGCTGTGGCTGCAAGGTTGGCAGGAAAGACTGACCTAACCCTGCACCAAGCGGGCTCTCAGACCTATTGTCTTGAAATCAGGGTAATGATGGATGCCTAGGATGTTTCATCATTTCCCAGCACTGTTACTGGGCCCACATTTAAACTTCATCAAAACCGTTTTGGTTTCCTTTCTGATTTTTATGTGCCTGGAGTGCCAGCCTTGCCTCCCCCAACCTTTGTTCTCCTGTTACTAAACGAGTGGTCCATTTTTCTGAGGATGAGTAGCGCTGTAGAACAAACCTGTTAATTAAGTGCTTGCATTAGCAGGGAGATCCTGGTGAGATGTTTGCCACTTGGTATGTGTCCTCTGCATCTTCTCCATCCACCTTCCCCCATCCACGCAGGCTCCATCGCTCCCTTCTTAGCTTTTTCCCACACTTGCCGCAGGGTCAAACAAAAGAAAGACTGAATGAGTCAGCAGTAGAAACCAAGCTCATGAGCTTCCAAGTATGTTTGACAGAGAGGTCAACACAAGAAGGCTAAAAGGCTGAGGGCCCTGGGCTGAACTTAAATAGAGCCCCTGGGCGTGGAGAAGCCCCAGGTGAGGCTGGTCAGGGCCATCAGGGCCCAGTGATGCCCTGGCATGGTCACCAGGATCTTCCTGTTGGCCTCTCTTCCCAGAATGGCATCTCCTTCAGACACGAGCAGTGTGTCCTCCTTCTGCAAGGGCAGCCTGTGTCTGTGCACATGGACAGGCAAGGCATGATTTTGACACTTGCCCTCTTTGTTTTCCACAATTCCCTTCTGCTACTGTTTTTCCCCCCATTTGTGCAGAGGATAATACCCTAGATTTCCAGTCTGGACCGGGACTTTTCCATTATTGCTCCAGTAAGAGGCTTATAAAAATAGTGGTGGCATCATTTGGAAAAGAGACTGTGTGCAACAACTTGCATTTTTCGGTGGTTAATGTAATAACGTGGCAATTACAGGCCTTCTTTGGGTCTGGTCCAGCTGTTTGTCCAAGAGGTCCCTAGGTGCAGCTGTTCTCACCACCAGACCCAGATCCTTTTAGTTACTGTTGAAATTGTGCCATAATCCTGTTTACGGGTTTTGTTGTTCTTCCTTGAAAGCACCTGCTCAAGATGCACGGATGGTTTTGTTATTAGATAGTCAGGAAAAGCAAAAGCTGAATTCTGCTTTCAGGCGTTTCACGGAGTGAGGAGAACTCTCATTTTGGAAGCCCCTCTCTTGTAAGCTTTGGAAGCCCCTCTCTTGTAAGCTTTGGAAGCCCCTCTCTTGTAAGCTTTGCAAAGAAATTCATCTCTATCTACTCCCTAAACTTGCCTTCCACCTACAGGATACTTTAAATGAGTGGTATCAATTAGCCTTGCACATGAATGTAGGCTGGCTTAAGAAAATGCAGATAATTGCAGTGGTGAGTACAATGTAAATGTCTTTGGGAGCTTTGGCAAATAACTCAGATAAACCAGAAAGGGAGGGGATGTGCCTCTCTCTATAGGACGAGATTTTCTTACCTTCTCTGGAACATGTCCCTTATGAGGAAAGGCTGAAGGAGCTGGGTCTCTTTAGCTTGGAGAGGAGGAGGCTGAGGGATGACCTTATTAATGTTTATAAATATGTAACGGGTGAGTTTCAAGAGGACGGAGCCAGGCTCTTCTCAGTGACGTCCAATGATAGGACAAGGGGCAACGGGTGCAAGCTGGAACAAAGGAGGTTCCACAAAAACATTAGAGGTGACAGAGGTGAGGGTGACACAGCATTGGCACAGGCTGCCCAGGGAGTCTCCTTCTCTGGAGACATTCCAAACTCGTCTGGACGTGTTCCTACATAACCTACTCTAGGTGAACCTGCTCTGGCAGGAGGGTTGGACTAGATGATACTTCGAGGTCCCTTCCAACCCCGAGCATTCTGTGATTCTGTGTGAGTCTGCAATTCTGTTCTTGTGACCCTTAGTACAAGTTAGTAAGTTGAATGAGTTTAAAAACTGGTGACTCCAGCAGGGGCAGGAGCAGTGAGATTTGGGAAGGATAATGCTGCTATTCAGCTGAAAATGACCCAGGTGCATACGATCCCAATGCCACGGCCATCGCCATGTGGGAGCAGCAGGGCCTCCCCTTCGGAGGAAATGAGCCGC
>NW_009726920.1:22468-31970 GCF_000703405.1 Apaloderma vittatum
AGGCGGCACGTGCAAGCCCGTAACACCAGAGGTCCCGGCGCCAAGAAAAATATCTTGGTCACGCTTCCTCCGTGCCGTCGGTGGGCAGGACAGCCCCAGTGGTTTTCCTCCGGTCCGGTGGTGGGTAAGCTGACAAACGGGGAAGTTTGTTGTGCTTGGAGCCGGCTGCCTGCCCACCTACACCCGCCTGATGGCACGGAGCTCTGCAGCCACCGTCGTGCTTGCCAGCAACTCCTCAGCTTACTCAGGGCTGGTGGACCACCCCGCATGGGGTCTGGGTTGCCCTCAGCCCTCCTGGTCAGCCTGGCCGTGGCCTCTGAGGCTGCGAGAACTGGTGGGTTCATGGCTGGGAGGGATGTGCCCTCAAGTTGAGTCTGCCCCATGTGCTGGCAGGCTCCTCTGGCAACAACTCACCGGTGGTGCACAGCACAGCTTTTATGTATTATATATAAAATGTCCCAGAATATACAGCTATGACTTTCCTCCCCACTCCTATTCCCTTCATAATACTGGTCTTTCTCCATTAAAGCCTAGCAACCTGATTTCCTCTTGGAAAAATAGGTGCAAAATAGACCACCAGCCTGAAGGCACCTGAGAGCGTTGTTTCCTTTACAAAGCATTGAATAGCAACCTCAGCTGCAAAGCAGAAGGGGACAGAGTACCTGGGGTCCTCGTTCCCAAAAAAGAGCCTGGTCAGCTGTACCTTGGCTGTCCGTTCACAGACCCCACAGAGACTTCTCCCCACAGTTTCCTTCTCCTTCTTAGTCATTTAGAACAATCCTCCTAACACGTGGGCTGGATTAGATTCCTAAAGCTAATTGCAACACGTTTAGAATAAACAAATTGCTTTAAAACCACCAAATAAAGCCAGGCCCTCTCACAAATGTGGCTGTCGTTGTCCAGCGGACATCGATGTGCTGCGAAGAAAACTCTGTCACGTGCCACGGCTTCAGAAAAGCATGAGAAAACACTCACAGCGTTCCCTTAGATAAGAGGCCACAAACAAATCAGAAACAACAAGTGAAAATTCAATTCAAGGTTTACTCCAGGATGGACGTCTTGCTACGATAAATTAAGGTGTTTTTCATTATTAAAAATAAACAAAGCAATGAAAGTGAACCATGTCACCATTCATACACTTAAAAAACATCTTTAATCTGCTTGGGAAAATCTTTTTTTCCCCTAACAGGAAAAAATATTAGTTGTCCAGATAACAAGCAAAACAAAATCAACTAAAGGGCATCAAGAGACTTCCTGAAATTGAAAAAACAATGTTTTGTGTAACAAGTTAAAAAAAAAAAACAAAACACACGCAGCAAGCAGAATGATTCCTCCAGCTTCTTCAGGTCGTCAGTGGTTTCAGGAACACGAGGAAGAAATACATAAGCAGTTGAATGTTTTATTTAACCTTGCAGCATTTTACAGCTGTCCTAAGCCTCTTCCCTTCTCCCTTCCCCCCCCCGGAAACCATTTGTCTTTCTAGTGCCTTATTTTTAACAGCTCAGCTCAGCCCCAAAGGGACATGTGTAAAAACAACGAAAGAACCTAATCCAGCAACTTTGGGGTTCCCAGGACTGAAATAGCAAGCCTGATGCAAATCAGGAGCGAGGCTGCTCTGCAAGAGGGAGCGGATACCTCCTCCCTCAGCAGAAGGGAGGGATGGAAGGAGACTGAGCTGCCATGACAACGGGGAAATGCGGGCGATGCTGGGTTGTGCTAGTTGGGGGGGTGGACTCAGGGACCCCCATTCATCCCTTGGTGAATCAGCCCCTGGAGATGCTCGGGGAAGTTTGCACAACGTCTGCTCAAACTCTGTGCCGGGATCCCTGCCAGGGGTGGGAAACTTTCATTCTCGTGAGTTCACAAATTCCACCTAGAAGAGTCTGATTAAAACAATACGGGAGGCGGAATGGCGTGTCCCCCGACACACACTCCCCGTGTCCCTCTCTGGGCCACCACGCTGTGAAACCACAGGAAATCATTAGCTTGTGCCTGCTCAGAACTTCTGGATCGCAGCAAATTATTTGCATTCGATGTATTCATCGCTTTTCTGTTGTTTAAAGTTATTTATGGTTTCCAGAGGTTCACTCGTGATCTTGGTTTATGCAGTTTCTAATGTTTGGCCACGTAGACTAAGCACAGCGGCATAGGGTTTGAAGGCCTTCTGTGTTACAGTTACTCCAGTTTTAAGTAACACATTTGCTTGCAGTAAGGCAATTAAGCCATGAAATTATATCTGCTCCCTAATAAATACACACAGAGGCAGTTCCCACCCTCACACTTCTATGAGCCGGTTCTGAATGTGGTCTCAGAGACGCAGAAAGATACTTTCTGTGAATATTCCTGGCAGGAGAAGTCAGCCCATTGAATGTTTGCAAAGAGTAATCCCTAGACACGTGTAGTACTAGCCAAAGCAAATCGATTTAGAAATGTCAACATATATTCAAGGATTATTTGCCCAGCTCAAGCACTTATAGTAAACGTCAATAGATCTAGGAACAGTATTCAACTCGCCGGTAAGGAAACCTCTAGCTTTTTGCAGCAACAGCGTGTATCCCAATGGGAAAGAAACGCAAGCCTGCTGCCTGAAGAGAACACCCCGACAAAGGTGACCGGCAAGAAAAGCACAGCCAAATCCACATCCACATTTTCTGGGACTGTTCCACCAAGGGAAGGTCGGCAACGTGTGGTGCTTTCAGCATATCTGATGTTCCTTGCCAGCACAAGGTCCCTTTGTTCAGCCGGGTGGTTCCCGGCCGCCCAGAGCCACCCTCTGAGGCAGCCACCAGCCGCCGGGTGGAAGGGACACGGTTCCCATCTGGGCGAGCAGCATGTGAGTGTCTGGGAATGTTCCTAATGCTCACCTGTGCCGTTCGGCATGGGGACATCCCCACACCTTTCCTCCTCCAGCAGACACAGCGCTCGCCCGTGTTCCACCAACAGAGTGATCCACCATGCCAGGCTGCTGGCCAGGAGCAAGAAATCCTCTCATGGATAACTCAAGCAATAGACAGGATTTCTGTGGATGTACAGTGCTAATGCTATGCCTCAAGGGCCCCCACACATACAAAAAAAAAAAGAGGATTTGCCCCTATTGCCTCTCCATTCCCTCTCTAAGTAGCCCGTCCAGGGCAGGGATCAGCCCGAAACTGGGAACTCGTGTGCAGAAAAGTGCCAGGCACTTGCTGCTGGCAGCAAAGCAGCAAGCTCCAGGGAGCTCCCTTTTTAACCCATCCCCTCCTAGATGCTTGAAGCCTTTGCCTTGAAGCACCAAGTGATTTAAGGAGTCACTATCAATAAGAATCAACAGAATTTCTGCTTTTATTTGATGACTTTTGTAAACCTGCCCAACCTTGGGCACTGTTCCCGGAGCATGAAGCTGCCCTGAGCCCACCCCCTCAGGGCACAGGTAGGTCACAGCCACGCTCACGCTGTCCCTGCGGTGAACAAGCTGGCAGCAGCTCACCATGCAAACCTCGGCACCCTCTTTGTCCGCCTGAATTTTGTTACACGATAAGAAACGTGCCACAAACCTCCATATCGGTCACAGCCCCTCTCGTGGTGCCGCCCTTGGCGTGAGCCAGCCCAGTGCCGATTGCGGCTCTTCCCCGGCCCCGTGGCTTGGCTTGGCTACAGGAAGGCTGATTTTTAATCTTACTGACACCCTGTTTACACCAGGGAACCTGCTTTGATTGCAGCTGGCTTCCAGCTTGCCTCCGCCAGACCTGCCCCACGCCGTCCCCAACCCCTGATGGCAGATGCTGTGGGAAGTGTTGCCCCTTCTCCCCTGGGCACAGCCTCCAGCTGCCCGTGGAGCCCTGAAATTGCCTGGCCAGCAAGGAAATAAATTGCCTGGCTCCAGTGCCTCTGGTCACTCAATATTCCCAATCAAGGGCTTCATCCTGCAAAGACACCGGGCCCATCTTGAGCCGAAACGCACTCGCTCAGCTGCGCCATATCCTGACAGGATGTCAGCAATAAACAGTAGGTAAATACTCATGCTTTATCATCGGTTCGTATTTGTTGTTTTTAGAGAACTGGACTAAAATTCCCACTGAAAAAAAAAAAAAGAAATGCATACGACAAAAGTAGCTTCTATTTTCTGCCCGCGAGAGAGCCATGCGAAGAAAGCCATTTCCTTCATCATTATTCCCCTCACAAAAAAAGTTTGATGATGTTAGGGGGTTTTTTTAGATCTCTTGCATCCATCTACTTAATTCTTGGGAAAAGATTTATTTGCAAATTTATTTTATGGATCAGTAAAAAGCCGTCCCTGTTCCCCACAAGCGTTTGCCTCTTGCAATGAGGTGAAACGAGTCAGAAAGCCCCACAACCATCGCCGAGGGGCAGAGCACGCACCCACCCCTGGCATGGCTATTGCTCACACAACTCAAATTTCGTTTGGGCAAATAACTGTGGGTGGCATTTGGAACTGAGCTTTCTGCAAAAAGCACATTCCTGCAAAACTAAAGAAGTAAGGGGTTGCAGCAGGCAACACTCCAGCATGACCAAACCACAAACAGATACGTGCTGGAAAATGCTGGCAACGTTTGCCCATTGAAGGTTGTTGTTAGAACATATAATTGATATTAATGTCCAGCGTTATCTCATCTGATTGTATCAGCAAAATATGGTATCGCGTGGTAATTACTTTTAACCTGATTTGCGCAGGAGAGCAGTCGACGCTGGAGAACAGAATTGTCTTTTTAAACGCAGCAAAACACCGCCTAATTATGAATTAAACCCTGGGCTGAGGCAAGCTAGCAGCCTCCGTATTGAGTCTGAGCAAGCAGCACTTTCCTATTAAACTTCAGATGATTCTCGTAATCATTTCTCCATGGAAGTAACACTTTTCTGAAAAAATTATGTTGTTAGCCTGCAGAACATTGAAATGTTACAATAGCTGCCTGCTTGGAGCTCACTCGCCACCTGCTTTTCCTTGTTTTGTTTTCTAGCCTCTAATTACTGAGCAGAGTCAATTCCTAATGAGGCAGTTTGATTTCCTGTTTTTCATACTTCTTGAGCTGCTTAAAGAGCCCGTCCAACATAAAAGGAACCCTTTTCTAAACAGATTTTAAATTAATTATATTAACCTTGGTAGTTGTTGTTGTTGCTCTGCGTGTGTGCATGTGTGTGTGCGCGCATCTGAGTTTTCCATGGCTGCATTTCTCATTTAATGTTTCCACACGAAACAACCTCTTTTTTTTAATTTTTTTTCCCTCCTGTTTCCCCTCCTCCTCCTCTCAACAATGCAAACTGGAAACTCTTGTCCAGGAAATTGTAGCCACAGAAACACTGTGTCTGGGGCTGAGGAGGAAAAGGTGGTGATGTCATGAATAATTGGGCTGTGAGAAAAGATGGAGCATGAATAAGGAGGGAAATATTCTGACGTCTGTCTTTAAAGCTCGAAGATAAACACTTGTTGTGAATGGTACACTCTGGCTTCCAAAAGGGCTGGTAGGAAGAAGAACGGTATTAAATGACCACTCAGAAATATATGAATGATGCTAATGAGGTCTCTCAGCCCTCTCCTTGCCTCACCAAACACATGTAACGCCTCTCAGCTCGTGGCTTGGCGTTTCTCCTGTCGATACCGGTGGCACTGGAGAGCTGCTGCTGTTCCTGGGATTTACAGAGGTCTTAGTCCTCCTCCCGCCTCTGCTCCCTGCTCGCTCTGGCCCTGCCTGCTGCCTAGCAGCCTGTGGAACAGTGAGGTGTGGTGCAGAGTGCAGGTACGGGGTGACCACGAGCCCAGGAGGTGCCACTGGGCACTGCTCCTCTCTGGCTGGCCACAAGGATCTCACAGACAAGGTGCCTCAGTGCAAGGATGGTACGGATCCCTGCCAGACAGAGCCTCCTGGTGCAGCGGTGGCCTTTCCCAGAAAAATTTCCCACAGGGTGCTTTACCTGGAGCAAAGCCCTCTGCTACGGCTTGGTAACGCAGCGTTGAGAAGGTGGTCAGTGATGGCCACCTGTTTGCATGCAAGACACTCAGAGGGAATCCAGCCCAGCCCAGGACCATCATGCAGGGCCACTTGACAGGCATGCAGAAGAAAGGCACCCTTCACCCCGGAAGCTTTGGAGGAGAAAGCAACAGGCTTTTGCACCAGTCAGTCCCTGGACCTGCTACATTCAGAGCGCTGGAGCTTCACTGCGGAAATCATGTATAAAGCTCATTGAAAAAAACACGACCTGTTGCTAGAAATGCATAAAAATCCGACGCATGCTATACCTCTCAAAATTCAAGTGAGCCTCGGCCGGGGAGGGTTGCATTCCAACCCCACCCAAATCATAAAGCTGAGAAAACTTCAATGGGCTCTAGCTTCTGGATTATTATTATTATTATTATGACAGGGTTTTCCTCTCAGGATTCAGACTCTCTCTAAATGGTGGGAAAAAGGGTTTTATACAACCTCCAGTCTCCACATGACAAAGTGACTGCCTATTCCTACAGTCATCTGAACAGAATAGACGGAATAAGCTATTGTCTGTGCTCAGAAGTCAGCGACTGCACCGGCACTTGATTGGTCCAGGATGTAGAGGAACAAAAAGGTCATTGAATAAAAGAAGAACAATACTTTTCATGAAACAAATGAGCTTTTGCTAATTTATAACATGTTTGGTTTGGGTATCATATACATCAAAATGATGTAATTAGTAAATGTCATTTTCTAGAGAGAGAGAGCTCAGCAAACCCTTAATGATGGGAATTTCCTGCCCCGGACAGGAGTCTCTGGACACCCAGGGCATCAAAAAGATGCTGTATTTCACTAGTAATTAGAATGGGCACGAAGTGGGACTTAGATGTGTGTCAAGGGAAAAAGGAAAAAGTTCACCTACTGCAAAGGTTAGTTGCACTGAAGGATTAATGAGAGAAATACAATGGACTGAAGGCTGATTAAAAACTGTCTTGCACATTCCACACCCAGCGTTTGAAACCCGGAATCTGAATTGATCCGGCCTCCAAATATCAATATTACTCAAACCCATCACCATTCGGCTCCAGTCCTTGACCACACGGCTGATGATCTTTCTGCAACTGGCACGATCATAAGTTAAGCTCCCAAGTATCTCAGTCAGAGCAACGTCCAGACTGGGACAGAAGCTTTGCAGCCTGTGCACTGCTTTGCTCAACACACTGAATCGCAAGGGTGATTTTCAATGAGACCTCCATATGCCCAACATGAGCTTCAGCTTTGGAAGTTTTGAGGGTGCTGCTCCCCTGCACGCACACAAACACACACGGTTACATTCACAACACGAGGCTGGCTCACACCTGAGGTTTCACTTCCCGGGCCTGAGGGAAAAACTGCTTTCATAATGTTCTTTGCTCTGAGAAGAGTCAGAAATACTGGAGACCTCATCTAGGTGACGTTTCTCAAGCAGTGTCATTCCAAGTTGTGTAAGGCCATGTCTCAAGTCTCCCTATACTAACAAAGACCCGCTGCAAGATCTGAGGGGTCCAGGAACATACAGAACCTTCTAAGTGAGGAAAACAGTAAGTGTTTTGACCTTTCTTAGCCTGGAAAGTAAGCTGAGCTTAGCCTGGAAACCAAGACCACCAGAAAGAGCAGCTGGCTGCAGCAGTGAAAGCCAAAAGGTCTAAGCCCCCTCTTCAGATACAGATCTGCCCTCTTCAAATTAAGCATATCAGCTCCATCTGGGAGAAGCCCAGAGAACCTCCTTGAATCTCTTCCACCAGGTCCTGAAGACAATTCTGAGCTGAATGTTGTTATAATGACCAAAAAAAATAAAAAATAAAAAAAGGAATAATTGTTTCTGCTTGCATTGTCAGGGATGAAGAGACATAGCAAATACCTAGGGGTTTACCAGACTCAAAGAATCTGCCAAAAAGGTTATGCCCTCACCTAGTTGCTCGGACTCGGGAGATGACAGAGAGACGCTGCTCTGTTTTCGTTGCACCCTCATTTCAAGTTGTTGATACTTTCCCTCCAGAAGTTTTGCATCATCTCTGTTCTTTTGGACCTGCTGTAGCACGAAGACCCTCAGGATGCTTCAAGTTTTGTTCCCCAGGGCTTGCCGGAGCTCAGCTGCTCTCAAATGATGCCGACGGGGCAGGGTGCTGAACCAAATTGCCACCTAGAGAATATTTTCTCATGTGAAAAAAACAATAAGTGGGTTTATGAGCAGAAATCTTCTCTGGAAACAGCCACAGCATTCTCTGAGCTGTGCGATAAATATGTTGTATTAGTTCATGTTTCCTTCTTTGCAGGAATTACTCAGGCACACGCAAAACAATAACACGATTTGGAAGAACTTCCTTGATCATTTGTGTTGCAACTTTGTTCTTTGCAGCAAATTAAACGTATGCGGGAATGAAACTGAAGGGCCAAAGGGCCAGCAAGTACTAATCACAGAGCCTCTTCTGCCAGTAATGAACATGTCTGAGCTGGAAATGTTTAATTGGTAGGGATTTTCACCTCTCTATTAGCAAAGGAAGGACACCTCTATAATGTGACATTCTTCTCCCCAGGAAATACCCTTACATTCTCTGCTAGCTCAGAAAGGAAAACACTCCACTGTAAATAATTTACTTCACACCCGCTTCTTTCCTTTACTTTAATTTGCTTTTTCAAAAATTCCTTCTGCTGCCAATTTTTCTATCTTTTATGAAGATTAACCCCAGCAATTCCCACGTTTGTGAGCAGCTCCAACGGAAATCTGCTAAATGAATAATCTCGAGTCAACAGAGCTGTGTTCTGATGGGCCCTGGCTGAGCCAGCTGCGTTTGTGTGACAGCAAAAAGAAAAGCGTGAATTTTCTCCTTGGAGGTAGAGACAAAAAGCAGAAAAGGTTACCACACATTCATTGATTTGCATATGCCACTGTTCCTGTGCTGCCAGCTAAGCAACATCAGCACAACCTTGTTGCCCATGTGCAACAGCTCATGTCTCTCAAAAGCTCCACCATGGACCTGAGCTGAGGGTGCACCAGGCAGCAGCACTTTTTGCCTGGGGGACCCGTAACTGTTCCCAGAGGCTTCAGAAAGCAGCACACTGTGGCTTTCCTCTGGCCACAGGACTGCACTACAGGACATGCATTGGGCAATTTCACCAGGTTATTTTCAGGAAAGTATCTCCAGGTTAACCCTCCTGATGTCAGGTGAAGGAAGAAAGCCCGAGACCCTGGAGCACCCGGCCACCAGCAGTGCTGCAGAGAGCCAGGAGCAGCGGGACACTCACCCAGCTCCTGCAACCCCGCCACGTACAGACGAGCACTGCAGCCAAGCGAGGTGCATGTTTCAGTACCAAACTGCCTGCAGGCATCTCTTTTCATCATAAAGGGAACACGGATGCAGCTATTCTGCACAGCTGGGCAGGTACAAGACCTGTATGACACACCACAAGAGCAGCTGAAGATGTTGACTCATAGACGATCCACCTTTTTCAGTAAACTTCTCATTTACCATAAACGAGCGCATACAGAGTGGTTCCAAAGAATGTTTGTCAGTATGGTGATGGGCACTTTATATATATAAATT